>NC_142950.1:28395514-28430514 GCF_046866305.1 Octopus bimaculoides | reverse complement strand
TACATAAATACATATATAGATATGTGACAGTGTGTGTGTGTGTAGATTCGAGGGTTTCGTTTTCTAACGAATTGATTTCTTAATTTCACCGGAGTTTAAATACCTAAAATTGTGAGGCTTAAAAAATTTATTCAGTTCAATTAAAAAGCGTGGGTAAGCAACGCATTGTAAACCACACCATAATTTGCGAAATACTTTATCTTCGTGCAGAGTATACATCTCCCCTCCGATGCCTCGTTTTTTTTTGTTTTTGTTTTTTTCATTTATTTTTGTTTGAATTTCTTCCTAAATGTTAATTTACTGGGAGACTCTCTCAAGATAGACAGTTTCTCTAAAGACTATGGCAGAAATGAGGAATTTCATTAAATTACTGGATTCAAAATTTCGGCACGTGGCCAACGATCTCAGTGGGAGGGGCTAAGTCGATTACATCAACCCTAGTGCTCAGGTAGTAATTATTTTATCAGCTCTGAAAAGATAAAATGTAAAGTCTACCTTGATGGAATTTTGAACTCAGAACGTAGAGAGGATGAAATGTCGCTAAGCATTTTGCCCGGTGTGCTAACGAGTCTGCCAGCTCGCCGTTTTATGTCAAATGAATTATTGGCTTTGCTTATCGCCTGGTCAATCCTGACCAACTAATCAACAAAAGCGTCCCAGTTGCGACGACTGCATCTTTTTGTATACCAGGCACTACAGTCTGCAACATATCCTTCTTTTTTTTTTTTTATTTAAATGGTAGTGTGTTTTACTTTTTTCTTTTTCTCTCTTTGTTTTTTTTTGCTATGCTATTTGTAATAAGTCGAACGACCATGTACGTAGAAGTATCTTCGTTGGTTTAACAGATTTTACATTCGTTAGAACAATGGTTGAACGACTTCGTTTTTCAAAGTCAATCGATTTAAGTGTATGTGTTTTGTTTAATCATCAAAAGAATAACAAATACTTGTGAAGTTACTGTTTTCTAGTTTGTAAACAATCAACAAAAGATAATTCTAAAGAGACAAACTATTATGAAGTCTTCTGCACAGACGTAGATTTGTGTGGGTAGAATTTCGCTTCCCAATCGCATGTTTCTTGGGTTCAGTCCTACTGCGTTGCAAATTGGGCCAGTGCCTTATACTATTGCCCTGGGCCGATCAAAGACTTGTGAATGGATTTAGTAGACGGAATAAAATAAGCCTGCCGTGTATTTCTCTCACGTTTACGTTTACAAACGGAATGGCCATGCTGGAGCACCGCCTCAAAGGGTTTCAGTCGAAGAAATCAACCCCAGCACGTATTCTTTGTAAGCCTAGTACTAGTTCTAGTGGTCTTTTTTGCCGAACCACTAAGTTACGGGAACATAAACGCACCAAAACAGACAAAAAGACACATAAATATATATACGTATATATACAACGGGCTTCTTTCTGTTTCCGTATACCAAATCCACTGACAAGTCTTTGGTCGGCCCGAGGCTATAGTAGAAGACGCATATATGTATGTATGTATGTATGTATGTATGTATGTATGTATGCATGTATGTATAGTGAGAGAAAGGACACAGACAGACAGACAGATAGATAGTATTGTGTGTGTATATACATACACGATAGGTTTCTTTCAGTTTCGTTCAACGAATCCCAGTTGCAATGCTTTAGTCTGCCCATGGCTGTGGTAGATGAAAGACATTTGGTCAAGGTGCTGTACAGTGAGATTGAAACAAAGGCCGCATGGTCGGGAAGAAAGCTTCTCAGCCATACACTAACGCCTGAGCCTCTTATTTACAGTCGTTAGATATATGAAATTGACATTAGTTTTCGAATCTCTTGTTTCTTCTGTCTATTTACCGAAGTGTCTATTGGTATTGACTTACACTCGGTAGATTGGTCTTACAAATGAGAAATCGTTTTTAGTTTTGTTGTTTAACACAGCGTGAACTCGTTGGAACACTGAGTAAATAATTGTTTCATTTTCTATTGCGAATTTACTTAGCTGTATGTGTTGTTTAATCACGAAACGATGAAAATATGTGCGAAATTTCAGTTTTCTATAGAAACAAACATAGAAAGAAACAACAAAGTCTACAGAGACTAAACATTATATTGGCAAATTACTCAAATTGACACAGAAATGATCATTTTACGCCTCAAACACCAAGTCATGAATCTACGTTAATACTTTTTAACTCGTAGTTATTGATTGCTCCGAGATAAACTGTGATCAAGTGGACATATCGAATTCTAACTGCCATCAATCTGTCTCTAAATGTGCTGTTCCTCTTTCGAAGATAATAGGCTGTGATTTGAGGAGATT
Organism: Octopus bimaculoides; assembly: GCF_046866305.1. Classification (NCBI taxonomy): domain Eukaryota; kingdom Metazoa; phylum Mollusca; class Cephalopoda; order Octopoda; family Octopodidae; genus Octopus; species Octopus bimaculoides. The sequence goes on along the minus strand of NC_142950.1, from coordinate 28,428,216 downwards.
TAGCTTATATTTCTAGGAAGTTGGGAGACCAAGTGAAGGCTTCATCCCTAACTCGTGAACTTTTATTCTATTACTTGTTTCAGTCGCTGTATGTACCAGCTTGAATGATTCTTGTCGCTTTTATAGACCCAATAAATTTGGTACTCATCAATTCCTATGTGTCGAACCGCTAGCTACGGGAGGCAAAAATAAAACTTCATTCTTCCAACGTTGACACAGACACACATATTCATGCACACACACACATATACACATACGCATATATATGTATCTCTCTCTCTCTCATATATATATATATATATATATATATATATATATATATATATATCAGAGTTAGACAATTGTGTGCAGATAAATATATCAGTCAAACAAATGCCTTTGTAATTTGAACTTCATGTTTTATTTTTACCTTTTTTACAATTTTTCAGTTTTACAATTTTACAATGTAAAAAATACAAAAATAAAAAGTGAAAATCAGACTATGATAGTATTTCTTTTACTAAGATATATATATTTTTAATATTGAGCTTCTGTGTACTTTCCGTTTACCAATTTCCTTCACATAGGATTGTCAGCTCGAGGCTATAACAGAAAAAAAAACCTTGCCAAATATGTCACGTCGAGGGCCCGAGCTCTAAATCACTTGATTACGAAGCGAACTTCTTAACTACACAGCCATGCCTATGCATATGCTTAAGGTTTTCAAAAATGTATTTATTTCAATATTTCTTTGTAAAAAAAAAAACCTTAATTTTAACTAAATTAATATTTCACTGAAAACCGCACGACATCGAATCAGCGTGAATTCCTGTAGGTTTTCTATTTGTGAACGAACAAATAATTTGCCAACAGTTAAAACTTAAAGCAAGATGTTCTGATACCTAAGCAAGTTCAAACCAATTAAAATTCTAACGAATTTTTTTCAATAATATTTTATCTTCATTTTAGAAGATGGGGTGTTTATATAATCTAATTTCAGTTGTTCGATCTTTGAAGTTTGATTAAATTGCTTTTGATTATACGGTCATTAGCTACCGTAGTGAAGAAATATTAACTTTTTGTTTTTGTTTGAACAAACTACAAAATAGATTTAATTAAATTCTTCATATCATTATATGAAAGCAATGAATTAGATTTTAAAATTCCAGCTTCTATTGAAAACCAATGTTTGGCCTTGAGCCAGAGCTGTGAGGTAATTGAACAGGTTTCGTGTGAAGAAAATGAGTGTATAAAATGGTTTAGCAATATTTTAGAACGATACTTCGACTGTTTCTAATCCTCATCAAGGAATTATTTCGAAGTTGGTTGCTTTTTTCTTCGTTTCACTCAATGGATTGTCGATATGCTTGACCATCACCTTCAAGGCTTATAGACACCCATCTGGGGTCCTTGTCGTTATTTCAATCGTAAACTTATCTAATCGTCGATATCTATCGAGCTAAAGGCGGCGAGTTGGCAGAATCATTAGCACGCCGGGCGAAATGCTTTTGCGGCGTTTCGTCTATCTTTTATGTTCTGAGTTCAAATTCTGCCGGGGTCAACTTTGCTTTTCATCGTTTCGGGGTCGATAAAAAAGTACCATTTGAAAACTGGAGTCGATTTAATCGACTTAGCCCCTACCTCAAACCTGCTGACCTGGTGCCAAGATCTAAATCAATATTTATCAAGCCATTAATTTTTGGAGCAGAAAATTGTACATATATACATTAAAATATAACTGTTAAATTTTTTATTAAAGATTATTTCATATTTTCTTATTAGTCCCTTATTTTCAGTTGGGAATTCTAACTTTGTTGATGTTTCCAGACTCACTCAGTGCCATTTCAAATTCAGTTAATGGCATGTTGTTCGCATGTTCTGCGTTTTCTCTCAAAGGATCTTTCGAAAAAATATGTAAATGAAAAGATCATCAACGCCGAATATTAAATAATACAGTAGTAAGTCTCGCTATATTTCAAACTATGATATATTTCTATATGTGATCTATCTCTGTGTATATTTTTCGTTTGTATGTTTTATTAGGAAATATTCCATAGATATTCTAAATTTTTGAAGAATTATTTATAAAATTTATTTAAAAAAAGTGGTTTTTTCCTCAGTTTTATTCTGTGTACAACTTTATAAATGATGACATTCTTCATACTGGAAATTTCTTCACGGTAACTGCAGTGAAGTTGCCTTTAGAAATTAAAATATCCCACAAACATATTTAAACTAACCTAAAGTTCGTTTATTCCTCCTAGCTGTTTAGCCTTGTCACATTCCGTATCACCCTGAACCTCCCCGAGAACTACTTAAAGGGTACGAGTGTCTGTGGAGTGCTCAGCAACTTGCACCTTAATTTCTTGAGCAAGATGTTCCGTTGATCAGATCAACTGGAACCCTTTTTTTTCTTTCATATTGCCTCCCACGTCAAATGGTTGATGACGCGATGCAAAATGTCAGAAGGGCGTCATTCCATCGATTCAGTTGTTTGGTACACAATGTGGCAAATATTATTTTCTATACTGATTGTCGGTGATAAAATTTAAATAGGATGTCCTTCACGCATTCTCACGACAACACTATCACCACCACCAGTATCCCAAAACTACTACTACTACTACTACTACCCACACCACCACCACCACCAACACTACTAATACCACAACTACCACCATCTCCACCATCACACCACCACCACAACCAATGTCACTGCCACCACCACCACCACTACTACTACTACCACTACTACTACTACTACTGCTGCTGCTGCTGCTGCTGCTTCCTCTACCCTATTTCCTCGTCTCTCAGATATATTCTCATCCCTGACATTGTTATGAGATTTTGTTTTTCTAATTAATTTTCATCATTAAAAGGTTTTCTTTCACACTAATGAGGTTAATTTAAACTAGGAACACCCATCTGCATCACATACGCGATCACATACACACATGTATGCACGCACGCATATTCCGACAGATGTACTACATATACACAAAGAAACACGTGCAAAACACGGACGCAATCACAAGATCGCGCAGACACATATACATACATACATACATACATACATACACGTGCACTTATTCATTCGGTCTCTTTTGGCCGAACTACTCGGTTACCTGGACGTAAACACACCAACACCGGTTGTCAAGCGGCGGCGGCGATGGTGGTAGGGACAAACACAGACACAAAGACACACACACGCACACATAAATATACAACGGGCTTCTCTTAGTTTCCGTCAACCAAATCCACTCACAAGCTTTTTGGTCGCCACGAGGCTATATCAGAGGACACTTTCGTGAGGTGCCACGCACAATGGGGATGGAACTCGGATCAATGTGGTTGGGAAACAAACTTCTAAACACACCAATATAGATACATATATATATATATATATATATATATATATATATATATATATGTATGTATATATCCTTTAAATATAACCTACTTAATGTATGTGTGTAGTTGAAACATCACAAGATACGATCTTTTCGTCCAGGAAAATCCCACTTTAAAGTCATGTTTTCCATTTGTGCTAACACAACGAGTTCATGCCCGTACAAAAGTCGCAGCTTCGGACGTTCCTCTTCTTCCTTCACTTACTACTACTACGACGACGACTACTACTACTACGACTACTACTACTACTGCTGCTACTGCTGCTGCCGCTACTACTACTACTGCTACTACTACTGCTACTGCTGCTGCTACTGCTGCTACTACAACTCCAAATCGACTTGCTAGACATAGTAGCAAAATCTTCAAGTTTCAGCCGACAGTTGAATAATGGGAGAACAAAGTACAAATAAAAAAGGTTTTTTTTTTCAAATATAGAAGGCATCAATGAAGAGATAAAAGTATTTCATAAAAACCATATTCTTCAAGGAAAAAAAAGCTAAACAATCACATACCACTCTGGTTTGTTCAATGGACTTTGATATTAATGGAGATGTTTTATTGCGGCTTTGTTGTGTTTGTTTGCTTTTTTCGCCTGATAATATATATAGATCGTTAATATGCCATAAAATAATTCATCAAGCAACCATATAAATATTCCAGCAAAAAAAAAAAAAAGAAAAAAGCTAAAATCAGAAAATATGTCTTAAGGTTGTAGGTAAGTAGGTTTATGTAAGTAAAATATGCAAACTAAGCGAACAAAAATCTTCAAAAAGACAAAAGTTCCTACTTAAACCGAAGGTTGAGTAGCAAACAAACCAACAAAAGAAGAATAGATAGCTGTTTAATATCTATATAGCTTAATACCTCTAAAACCTCTACGCAGGTGGTTTTGAATAAGTGTGTATGTGTACATGCATATATATAAATACATATATGCATATGTGTATGTATATATATATATGAGTGTGTTTGTAAGTATATAAATAAATGTATACACACACATATATATATAGATAGATGTAGATATAAATACATATATACATACGCGTGCGTGTGTATATGCATGTATGTGCTTGCGGTTGGCATTTTGTTTGATGGTTACGTTAAAAAAAGAAATCAAGGAAAAGCCGCAGTTTAATGTATAGTGCTCAATGCACAGAAACTGAGTGGGTGTAGCGATTTAAAACCCATTTACGTTTGCAAAAGTAGTTCCTTTATCTTCGCTGAAGAATTTCGCATATATATATATGTATATGTGTGTGTGTGTCTGTATATGTATGTGTAAAAGTATGTATATGTGTGTGTGTGTGTGTGTGTGTGTGTGTGTGTGTGTGTGTGTGTGTGTGTGTGTGTACTTTTACACATACAAATACAGACACACACACACACACACACATATATATAGAGAGAGAGAGAAACAGAGACAGACAGGCGGAGATGGAGAAAGATTCATGCACGCATACATACGTACATACCATGCATATATAAAATATGCAAAACTTTCCAAAAGTTTAGCTTAGAAGTACATATGCAAGCATGTCTAGACATGCGCATATATGAATGAGTATACATACATAAAACAAAACATACATATCAACACGTACACTGACTACAAATTCCAGCACAACTACATACATACGCGCACTATGATCCTATTGACGTTTCTCTGTTGGTAAGAAACCTAGAAATGAATCATACAAAAAGTTAGATCGATAGATAGATAGATAGAGATATAAATATATAATGCATATATTATATATTTATAGATAGATAAAGATATAAATATATAATGCATATATTATATATTTACAGATAGATAAAGATATAAATATATAACGCATATATTTATAGATAAAGATATAAATATATAACGCATATATTTTATATATTTATTTATATGTGTCTGTATATATATATATATATATATATATATATATATATATATATATATATATATATATATATATATACAAACACACACACATATATAATTATTTGCATGAAGTTAAATATATGTGTGGTCATAGAGTGACTAATGGTTTCGCATTCATAAAGCGCTTAGCTTTATAGACGACTAGTCAGACTCCAGTGGCCCAGGGCATATAATCTTTCATACATACATACATATGTACATACACACAGATATATATATATATATATATATATATATATATATAAATACACACATACACACACATACATAAATGCATGTATACTCTATCAGTAAAACATAAGCTGCGATTTTCGTCCAAGAAAAACCCCTTTAGAGACGTATGTTTTTTTTTGGTGGGGGGGGGGGCCTTTTTGTTTTCTTTGTTCTTTTTTTTTTTGTTAACTTACTGCATCTATAAAGGTATTTTAGATTAACAAAAATTGCAGCTTCTGAGGTTTCAAATACACACATACAATAACTACGTTTCATTGATAGAGACGTTTCGCTGGAAACGAGGATAATTTTACTAAATCAAGGTTGTATTTGTTTTTGCTATCCAAATGCATGTTTCTGGACACTGAAAATATTTCTCTTACATTGTGCTGCTCAAAGAAGCATACTTTTATACATGCACATACGCGTGCACGCGGTCTCTCTCTCTCTCTCACGCACACACATACACACACTCGCACATATACACTTTGTGCATGTGTAGATACATCATTTTCATTCTTGTAATCATTTAAATTTTTCCTATTCAGAACGATCTATTTTCTAGTAAAGAGGTAGCATTCCTTTACTGAAGTTTAGATATCAACAATGAAGATAATCACGTTCTGGATTTTAGAAAAGTCTTGCATACTTATAACTTTCCGCTTACAGATTGTATTTACATACGCATGTCAGTTTGTTGCCGGTTTGGTTTGAAAACCTCCGACTTTATAAACTATTGCTTCTTACATAGTAAAACCAGCTATAAACCATGGGGATAAATGAGAATTTATTATCCGGGTAGTAGTTTTGAAACAGCCGTCCATAAATATTCTCTTCTCAAAGATTTTGAAAGAGATGTACATACCTGCAGTGAAGCTCACCTTTGTAACTCTCGATATTTTGTTCTTCCTCTCATGTATATATATATGTGTTAGCACGTATGAATGTTTCAAAGTGCGTACATACGTACGGATCTATGTGTGTATTGATGTGTGGTTAGATGGTTCGCTGGATGACTGGGCAATTAGATGGATGGGTGGTTAGACGGATGAAAGTAAGTGTGTAGAAGAATAGTATAAAAATAAAATGATGCAAAATTAGATGTGCATATGTGTGTGTGTGAGTGAGAGAGAGAGAGAGAGAGAGAGAGATATGCACACGCATATATAGAGAGACAGACAGATAGATAGATAGATAGATAGATAGATAAATACATAGATAGATAGATAGATAGACGGAGAGAATACGATTGTACATCAATCGGAATATATGTGCGTATAAGCGTGTTTCTGTAACTAATTACGAGTGTATACGAGTGTATATGTATGTGTGAGTGCATGTGTTCATGTGTATGTATGTGCCAAAGTTGGCAGAAATCTCTGAGAGTTATTTCGTGTCTTAGAATTTTGCAGTTGAATTTTACTGTTTCAAGTCCAAACGTATGAATGAACAGTTTGAAAGAGTTTAGTGATGTTTTTAGACATATCTCATCTTTACATAAACGATTGTTATTGTCTTTCACTATTGAACTGTTTGATATGGAAGAGGAAATAACGAAAGACTTTCAGCTGGCAATAAATTTACTGATAAGAGAATATTACTTCGCCCACGGGTTCTTTGATCTTTCCAAAGAATTCTTGAAAGGAGTTATTTAAGTAGGTAGTCTTTAAGAACCTCTCAAGAAACATTCTTAAAATATTCGGTAATAATTGGAAGAGAATTACTTCAGAATAAATACAAAAGCTATAAATTCATATGTAAATTCTACAGCAAATATTATTAAACCAGTGGGGAGGCACAGTCTTGTAATGCCCGAGCGGATAACACGTCGCTTGTTTGACTGGGAAATCATTTGTTGCTGAGCTGCTATTTGTTCGGTGGTATAGTCAGGACACAACCTGCCTTATAGTCCTACTTATTTTGAAATAAGGGTGGTAAATTAAATGTAAGGAAATTTATGACTAGTTTAAATACCCAAAAGATAACAGGAAACTGAGAGGTCGGGTAGCCGTTTATGTTTTTCTTTTATCTTTTAAGAGTTTCTGTCATTAGACCGCGGCCGTGCTGGAGCACCACCTTGAAGAATTTTTAGTCGAATGACTCGAGTGACTAGAAAGAGATTCTGGCTGATTATGTAACAAGGCAGGGGAATTAAGCTGGGAGCCAGGAGGAGATGATGAACAGTAACTTGGGCAACCAACGGGAGGGTGTTACAGTCGAAACACCCGATGGTCGTTGGATACCGTTCGATGACATTAATTCCTCTTGGCCAAAGCTACATTCATCAAAGTGAATGGAAAAGAAACATTCTTTTTAAAGATAACAAAACATATTCTCACTTTTTCTGACCCCACTTCTCTCTCTCTTAGATTTTCTCTCTAAAGTTTATATCAGAAGTTCACTCTATTTATTAAGATGCATCTTCCTTCGTTATACAACTATACTAAGCTGATTTCTTCTCAGTCAGCGATTGATGTTCGACGTTTCCCTACCGTTCGCGATGTCGATATATGAGAAACTTACAATACCTCGTTACCTTTAGTTAACTATCAGAATGTATGTATGTATGTATGTATGTATGTATATTCTTCTCTTTCTCTTTTTAATTTAGAGTAAATTTTGACCGGCCCGTACTTGGTAGCAAGGTTGTGAAGGAAAGTATCTTGTTTTAACCGTCATCCTTTAAATCTTAAGTAGGTCTTGCATATTTTAATAGTCCCAGATATTGTGAAAGTGTATCTTGGGTACTGGATTTGTAAACTCCTTATCAATGGTCCATAAATGTCCCCTTTCTCTTGTATGTATGTATGTATACAGAAAGAGATATAGAGGGAGGGTGAAAGTGAAAGAGATAGATAGATAGATAGATAGATAGATAGATAGATAGATAGATAGACAGAGTAGTCATATATAATTTTATTTGATCGGTATCAAACTTTGGTATAAACCCTCGGCACAACAAACCAATATCGATTGTCCTTACGCAAATTTAAATTTAAATTTAACTTCATTTTCTCAAATATTTCCCATTTCCTGTTTGTTTATATCTAAACGAGTTCTGATAAATTTAATCAATCCAGTAAATTTATATCTTCGTTCATCATCACTTAGACGATGATAAATCCTTGTTTCAAAAAAGTCTGACATCAATGTGAACAGATATAGTTAATATATCTAATTATAAATGAGTAGAATTTTATAGATATTAAAATAATAATCATATTTTTCGTATCACTTGCATCTTATTTATTCATATTTATATCTTTTTAGTACTTGCTTTTTTTTTTGTCCTTTTTATTTTTCTACTAAACAAGTCAGTGCTTTGCTTCGTCCTTTTCTTCCTTTATATGAATAATGAAGTCAGTTAAATTCGTTGTTATTGAAATTAATTAAATATCATTAACGAATAAAATATCTGACTTCTTTCTCTCTTTCTTTATATTTCTTTCCACCAGCTATTTACAAATATGTTTATGCGTCTGTTTATCTAAATCAACCATCGAAATTTCTTTTGTTTTACTCAGTATGTATTATTTCTGCTGAATTATATTGATTATTACATAAAATATCGCGTGAAACTTAAACATTATACGCTATCAACTAAATATTTCATCCAACCTATTATAATGTTTCTTTAGAGATGATTCTGGTCTTACTGTTCTCTAAAAGAGTCTTCTTGATCTTCTGGAACGGTCTTTATGATTCTGATTTCGATTAACGATTATCACCGCAAATGAATTGCAAAAGTTTACACGTAGAATAAATATCGAAACCGGATCACATTCTGTTGCACATAAAACAACTACTGCTTCACACTGCTCGTCAGTAACCTGTCTCTACACGCTTCAATTTAAATTGCCATAAATAAGTTTGATTAATCTAGAAGCAACGTTTTCCCATGTTTACAAACTCCAAACAAATTTACAAACACCATCTTTTTTTTTTATAAAAAAAAAATATTTATATTGCAGAAGAGAAAAAAAAGTTTTATAACAGACAATACAATTTTCTTCTCCACACACTGTTCTCTGAATATTTAAAAGAACGATGGATGACCTGCCAAATTTTCCTGACGAAATTTATAATTATGTACTGAAACTAAAAGAAATATACGTTTATTTTTTTTTGCTGCTTTTTCACATGTTATTCTTAGTTGTTATTTTACGATTGATACGGTTTTATTTATAGTATATTCCAGCTATTTGCAATCATTAACTTTTCAAGTACCAAATACTATGCCAATTTCGTGAGAGGGCTGGTTTCCAATATTATAGTGGGACACTTGCCTAAAATCATTAATACTTTCTTACACCAGGATCGAAATCCACTCAAGCTTGGCATCTCAAAGTTAAGCTACTAACCATATTAAATAACTATGTAACAGTCCGTGTATGTGTATATGTATATATATATATATATATATATATATATATATATACTATATTCACTATATTCTGATCTACATAGTTGTTTCAACGTTAATATCTGCAGATGTCTTTCTTGTTATGCTTGTGTTTTAAGTTGCTGGTTTTTGGGAGATATCCATTACTTAAAATAGAAAGATTTGTTTCCCAAAACTATTCTATAACACTCTCCCTTCTACAGTATCTTAATTTTACTGGCAATGATGAAATGAGATACATTTCACGGTATGTCTGAAGTAAAGTCTAATATACCACACTAGTTGCAGCGGAACAAAAGGATTGTATTTTTGGTCATGAATCAATGGCTTTTTAATAACTAGTGTTATAAACGATATTGGAGAAGAAATGGAGTGTTATCATGTACGATAAATGTTAGTTATTTGTTGACTTGGCACAAAGTCTTTATATGTCAACTGAGGAGGAAGGAGTAAGAAGTGAGTAGTTTTCGTTTTTCTTTTCTTTTTCTTTTTCATGGACATTGGATGCTTAAGTTGGAGACTTGCCGTCAACCAGGAAATTACACTTAATCTTGAATGTTTCAGAACACCTAGCTACAGAGTTGTTGTTGTAGTTGGTTAATCCTCATTTAGCACAGATTAATCAAAGTCATGATCGAACAATCTGATCTATGAAAATTTCTCCCAGTTTCAACGCATCCTAGACTACGTAATTCACTGCGTACTTCCTTCGCTTTAGCAATACAGTGTGATTTGAGGTAGATTTAGCTGTTACTTCTCATATTTATTGTTGACCAGGCATACCAAGGTACGTCATTGTAAATAATAAAGTATTCAGTCTCTCCTGGGACGAAATGTCGTCTTTTTCTGTGTTTTTAACACAGTACGTCCGGAATTGGTGTTATCTTAGTAGAAATACTATAGTGACTTGACTATTGATATTATGTATACTTTTAGTGTGATACATACATTGCTATTTAAATCTAATGTTTCTTTAAGTGAGCATGCAAGATATTAGTATATATATAGACACACATTATAATATAATACAATACAAAAGCAGCGAGCTGGCAGAATCGTTAGCGCGCCGGAAAAATTCTTCTCAGCATTTGGGGATGGGATATCGTCAATAACGTCGACCCCAGTGTTTCACTGGTACTTATTTTATCGACACTAAAAGGATGAAAGGTGAAGTCCACCTCGGTGTAATAAAAATTGAAATCAATATAATACAATAATATTTACACACATATATATCCAGACATGATACTCACATATGTATACATAGACACACATACAGGCGCAGAAGTGGCTGTGTGGTAAGTAGCTTGCTTACCAACCACATGGTTCCGGGTTCAGTTCCAATGCGTGGCATCTTGGGCAAATGCCTTCTACTATAGCCTCGGGCCGACCAAAGCCTTGTGAGTGGATTTGGTAGACGGAAACTGAAAGAAGCCCGTCGTATATATATATATATGTGTGTGTGTGTGTGTGTGTGTGTGTGTGTGTGTGTGTGTGTGTGTGTGTGTGTGTGTGTGTGTGTGTGTGTGTGTGTGTGTGTTTGTCCTCCTAGCATTGCTTGACAACCGGTGCTGGTGTGTTCATGTCCCCGTAACTTAGCGGTTCGGCAAAAGAGACCGATAGAATAAGTCCTAGGCTTACAAAGAATAAGTCCCGGGGTCGATTTGCTCGACTAAAGGCGGTGCTCCAGCATGGCCGCAGTCAAATGACTGAAACAAATAAAAGAGTAAAAAAAAAAGAGTATACATATATATAAACATGCACTCGCTTCCGTTGTTTTTGTTGTTATTGTTGCTTTATTGTTGTTAACGCTGCTGCTATTTTTCGCACTGTTATTTTTGTTACTGTCACTGTCATTTCTATCCTTGTTATATTACCGCTGCTGATGTTTATGGTTGTTATGACTGCTACCATTGTTATGGTCGTCGTTGCTTCTACTGCTGGTTCTGTTGTTGTGGTTTCTGCTCTCTTTCTTGCTGTTTGTTTCTAATGCTGCTGCTGTTGTTGTAGTCGTTATTGTTATTGTTCTTATTGTTTTCGTTGTTGTTTAAATTATTATTGTTGTTACAGTTGTTGATGTTCTTGTTTTCGTTGTTGCTCCCGCTGCAGATGTCGACGTGTCTCTAACTGTTTTTATAGTCGTTCTTTCGCTGCTAATTTTATAGCCATTTCGACTTCTGTTCTTGCTAACTACGCTGTTGTCGTCCTAGCTGCTGTTACAACTGTCTCTGCAGCTACTGCTGCTGCTGTTATGTCAATGCTCTGTTTTTAAACATACCTGTCAACTAGGTATAAAAACCTAATTAAATACTTTAAGATAATGAGGCGACAAGAATACATGAATATCATTTCTAGTAAACCGTTAATCGATACCACGCATTCATCGAGAAGGGAAAATAAAGGAATGGGGTGGGGATGGGAATGGGTGGAATCAATATACCAAACGCCCTTTCAAGGTGAAACAGGGTGGAATTTACTAATTTATAATTGCATAAGATTGTAGAATTCTTTGATACAACAAAGAGAATGTCATTGGAATTGACATTAATCTGTTTTTGATCAAGTAGAATTAATAAAGACCTACTTATTTTAATCTCTGTACATGGAATTAGCTTCCATGCTTTTTTTTTTTCTTTTGTTAAATTTAGTGTCAAATATGATTTATTTTTAAAGGAAACAATAGACGAATCTGCATCATCATCATCGTCGTCGACAGCATCATCATCATCATCATCATAACTAAGGCGGCGAGCTGGCAGAATCGTTTGCACGCCGGACAAAATGTTTAGCGGCATTACTTCCGGTTTTCCCTTCTGAGAAGACTTAAGTGCCAGCTAAGCACTGATACTAGCCCCTCTCCATAAATTTCAGGCCTTGTACCTAGAGTACAAAGGTTTATTATTATTATTATTATTCCGCCGAGGTAGTCTTTGTTCTTTATCCTTTCCGAGGTCGATTAAATATATAGCAGTTACGCATTGGGGTCGATGTAATCGACTTAAACCCTTGTCCCAAATTTCAGGCCTTGTGCCTACAGTAGAAAGGATTATTATTATTATTGTTGTTGTTGTTGTATGATTATTGGTATGAATTCAGAAATTATTGGAGACATTTCAAATTTTTCCTCTCAATAGGAAAACATCAATTCTTATTCGGAAACCCAGATTAATAATCTTTAGGAACTAATTTACACGAAAATAATTTATTAATAAATCCATCTGGCCGTTTTCATTTCACCTTTGTGTTGTTCTCCATGTGCCAGCAAAATGAATTGTTATTATTATCATTATTATTATTGTTATTGTCTTTGCACAGCTTCTAACGCTGGAGATGTACTACGGTGCCAGCTGTTCACTACCAGTGAACTAAGGTAACACCCCTTATTTTTCGAGCACCATCCGGAGTATTCGAGCAGTTCCAATCAGTGCTGTTTTCTGCAAGCACTCCACCCTTATCACAGCCCCTATTTGTTCCACGTACTTCTCGAGATTTTTACTCATTGTTCTCAGGGTTCCGACAATTATTGGTACTATCACCACTTTTTTCAGCGACCACAACTGCGTAACCTTCCAAACTAACCAGTCGTATCCATCGACTTTTCTTTTTCCCTTACCGCATACCTTGTTGTCAGCTGGGCATGATCCAGCATCGTTTGCTTTCTTTCTCAATTAATACTGTGTCTGGTTTCCTATTCTCTATCTTATGGTCGCATTCAATCATAAAATCCCATAGGATCTTTGCTTAGTAGTTAGAGTGTTGTATTCATAATTGTGAGATTGTGGTTTCAATTCCTAGACCGGGTGGTGGTTTGTGTTCTTGAACAAAATACTTCATTGCAAGTCGCTCTACGATCACTTCGACACCCGATTCGTTGTACCCTGTGAACCGGTTCAGGCAACATCGATTTGATAGAGAGTTTACCCTGATTTGGCAGCTCTATAATGAAAAGTATTTCAGCTGTAGCCTTAGCGTTTTTCCCTACTTTTTTTGTAAACCTTTGAATACATTATCCAATGTGTCGTTTATTTTCTCAGAATGTCGAACGTGACTTTAGGAAGACGCTGATGCTCTGGCAAATATAGTTGTCACTGAGAGGTATCTCTCTGATCTGTTTTATTGGGTCCTGATTGTTAGGGTGTGTTGGTCATTTTATATCATTGACGGTTTGTATAAAATCAAGTTTGGTTTCTATTCTACATTTCATGACTCGATTTAATTTTTTTTATGCATGAAGTCAAATGCAGCAGACAAGTCTCCCAATAATGTTCTTTATGAAATATGTTAATATAGATTTATTTTGTATTTTTAAATGAAATAATAATTTAATATAAAAATAAACATAATACAAATATTACTCGAATGAAAGTTTTGAGTCTGGTTTGACTTTGCCAAGCTTTTAATGTTTGGAATTAAATTAGTTACTAAGAACAACCACGAATTCTTCAAATTTGGTTCAGTCAATCGTAACCTCGTTTTGATTTTTATCAGTTTCATGGATTAATTTTTTTTTTCTTCTTCATTCCGAAACGACGGATGTAACTGAGAAAATTTTCTTAGTTCTGACAAATATTCAAAGGTTAATTGATCGCCAGAAATTAATCATGTCAACAGCATTTGGAACTGAAGGAAGCTCATCAAATTTCATTTTCAATAATGAATTTGTTTTCAAGTCAATATATTCCATTTGTATGTTACTTGCAATTTTCATGATTTTTTTTATCAACTTAACAAAAATGGGTTAAAAGGTTTATACATGCGAATATGCAGTCTTCTTTGATAAAATCATAAAAACGATTTTTCAAATAACTTTTACAACATGTTTCTTCTTCTTTTTTGTTTCTCAAGATATTTTCTAACATTGTCATTATCCGAAGCAACATCACTCTGCTTTTTCTAAGTGCGGAAGCTGGTTCAAATCCTAATTTTCTAGCTGACAGATGAACAGTTTTAATTTCATCTTAAATGCATTGATATCTTTTATTAAGCTACAAAACGAATTGGTCTTGCCCAGCAGATTCCACTTTAGATCACTGAAATAGCTGGTTGAAAGGAAAAATAAAAAAAAGGCTAAATAATGCAATTGTCATAACATGAAATAGCTTTTCAGGCAGTTCATTTTTCGCTTCAGAAACTTTCTTCTTAAAAGTTAGTGCAGATTACAATGGCGGGCAAGATCGTCATGTTCCAAATCTCGCATTCTCCGAATCCTTGTCTTTTTAATGCTCTTGCTCTAGTTTTATTTCCTAAGCGTTCATGCAGCACCCCGTAAAGTCAAAGCTTTCCTACACAACTATTTCTGGTCAATAATGCAGCGATAATTTATTAGAAGAATTTGTAGTCTCAGTGTCTCTGTTTTTTGAAAGTTAACTTTTGATTTTCCAAGCAGGACTTAACATCTTCAAATATGTTTTTTCTTATTTTTTAAAGCCAACAAGTTCTTCAAAGATGCCAGAATTACCATCAATTCCTCTTATAAAATTTTTATCCGAGTTAAATCATACATGTCGTGTAGATTCGTCCAAAACCAAGAATAAAAAAATAATAATAAATGCAACAGTTTTTTGAGCTAGTCAAACACAACGTGAGAAAATAAATTTCTTTTCAGACCATCTTCATCGAGATACTCTGCAAATATTTGGAGAGAAGGCTAGCAACCCCTTCCCTTTTAAAGAATGGATTCTGTTTTTGGTTAATATTAAAGGTAAATCATAGAATTCTTCAGTTATTGCTAAACTTCCACAGCTTCTTTCAATAAATATTTTATATTTCCCCGGTTTCTTCTTTTTCTGTAATCTTTCTTTAACTCTTACATAAACACTAACTTCAGTTTTCCTTCGATTTCTGTCTGATGTTCCGTGTTTTATAGTGTCTGTTACGGTCTTGTCTTCTATTATGTAAGAAAATGCTTTCACAAATAAACGGTTTTCTTGAAACACGCGCTATAAATAGCGTTCCACGCTATTCATTGAATTCATACTTGCTAACACTTACGGCTTTATTTTGCTCTTTTTTAGCATTCTGATGTGTAAACTAAAAAGAAAGCTTAATTCTCGAGGGAAAAAAAATCCGTACAACTCTATAAATACTTACAAAAGATGAACACAGTACAAATCTTTATTGTAGGAATGTCTATTGTAAAATGGCTGGCAAAAAGCTGCTTTGATATGGCGTTGGTTATCATCTCAGGATTATACAAATATTAAATTATATACAACGTGGGGTGTATTGAGCGGTATTTCTTAGAAGATTGTATTGTTGGAGTGGTACATAAATTATACAGAGGGAAGCTACTGAATTAAAAGGGATATGCGTAGGATGTTAGCAGAACTACTTTTTGGACTATTTTTATATTGTGCATGTGTTTTGTTTATTATATCTAATACATAAAAAGTGACGAGATGGCAAAATTGTTAGCACGTTCGACTTAAAGACTTATTACGTCGTGAGTTTAAATTCCGCCGCGGTCGACTTCGAAATTTATCCTCCCGAAGTAGATAAAATACGTATTAGTTGAGCACTAGTGTTGCTGTAATTGATTAACTCCCCTCCAGTAAATTTATTCGCCTTGTGCCAAATTGCCAAACCATTATTAATGGACACAATTAAAAGCGGTGAGCTGGCAGAATCGTACCGGTCAAAATATTTATCCGCATTTTCCCAGCACTTTACGTTCTGACTTCA
This sequence comes from Octopus bimaculoides, assembly GCF_046866305.1. Classification (NCBI taxonomy): domain Eukaryota; kingdom Metazoa; phylum Mollusca; class Cephalopoda; order Octopoda; family Octopodidae; genus Octopus; species Octopus bimaculoides. The sequence goes on along the minus strand of NC_142950.1, from coordinate 28,411,597 downwards.
AATTCGCTGAGGCCGACTTTGCCTTTTATCACGGGATCAATAAATTAAGATCCACTCAAGCAGTAGGATTGATATAATCAACTAACTATTCCTTCACAATTTCAGGACTTGTACCTATCGTAGAAAGGATTATTGACGCTTTTAATTTTCACACCCAACATTGTTTATTTTCTCTCCAAGGTCCTTCAATTCAGTCTCCTTACAGGTTTGCCTTGAACTCTGTCAATCTGTACGGAGAAATTCATAGGATTGTGACCAAACTGTTATTTTGCCGTGTTTGATACATGCTTATACCAATTCTTATTTGTTTTCGCTTGCGTGGAAGTTGAAATATTTTCACCAGTATACATTGTTTTCAATACCCTTGAGTCTGCGAAAATAATCTGATTTTGTAGAGACAGGGTAGATACAAATGATGTCGTCAGTTGGTTCATTGAACTGATTAATGAGCCTGGACTTATTCTTGTTCTCTTGTTTCATTATCTTCATACGGTTATGCCTAGTTAGACACTGATTGTGAACAGCTAAAATCAGACTTTCTGTTTTAACCGTTAATCCTCAGTTATGTGATTGTTACCTTACACACTGACTTCCATTCTCTCTGTCAAATTTAACTGGACACCAACCATAGTAATTTTCTTTTTTCCTTTCTATCTTCAATACATATTTAATTTGTTCTTTTTCATACGTTCTTTGGCGATGTCCTTAAACTCTTTCTTCGCTACAATCAGATTCTACTTTGCAATTTATTGATTTCTTCTATACATACAAGAGATATTTTTCCTTCAAGTTCACTTGTTACACAAGAACAGTTGTGTGGTTTTAAGAAAGAAATTCGCGCTGCAAACGACATGGTTTTAAGTTCGGTCCCACTGCACGAAATCCTGCACGAGTACCTTAAATAGTTCTGGGCCGACCAAAGGATTTTTGAGTGAATTTGGTGGACGGAAATTGTGTGGAAGCCCATGGTGTATATATATATATCTATATATATATATATATATATATATATATTAATGTTTGCTTTTATGTTTTACATTCATCTGATGGGTTACTCTATACTTTTGTAGAGTACAAATTTATTATTCATAAACAAGAATATTTGTGACAGTGACTTTGAAATTTCGGTCAGCTAAGCCATCGTCCAACGGTGTCCTAGCAACGCCACAGTCTTATGACTAAAACAAGAGAGAGACAAAAGATGAAAGGATAATATACATGAAGTACCTAACAGTATGATTCTATTAGCAGTACACTACAGAATGAATGAGTATGAAATGCTAAATTGTTCTCTCTTCCATATATTCTCTGTGTCTGAGTCTTGATGTTTCATTTACGAATTCGAATGCATCTAGTTCCATAATTCATAAGACATTACGATAGGGATGTTTCCGTTCCCAGAAATTTTTGTTTCAAATTTTAGCAGAAGGCCAGCAATTTCGGGAGAGAGGTAAGTCGATTACTTTGACCTCCAGGCGCTCAACTGCTACTTATTTTATCGATAATAATATTTTGAATATAAGAGCAAGGTTGACCTCAGCGTAATTTGAACTCAGAACATAGACAGACGAAATACCGCTGAGCAAATTGCCCGGTGTGCTAACAATAGAATATAATCCTTTCTACTATAAGCAGAGGGCCTGAAATTTCGGGGCAATCGACCCCAGCAATCAACTGGTTATTATTTTATTGACCCGAAGGGATGAAAGGCAAAGTCGACCCCGGCGGAATTGTAACTCAGAACGTAAAAACGGACGGAATGCTGCTAAGCATTTCGCCCATCGTGCCAACGATGCTGTCAGCTCGCTGCCTTTCACTCTTACTTTTAGGCACAAGGCCTGAAGTTTTGAGGGAAAGGTGTAAATCGATTACATCAATTCCAGCGATCAACTGGTACTTATTTTACCGACCCCGAAAGGATGAAAGGCAAAGTTGACTTCGACGGAATATGAACTCTGAAAGTAAGAACGGACGAAAATGCCACTAAACCTTTTAGTCCGGCGTGCCAACTCGCTGCTGTAACAACAGCATATAATGCTAACAAAATGTATTCACAACACCTACAATCAAAAGAAAAACCAAACAGGCAGGTCTAAAAGCATTATTTATGCATGTAATAATCCATTGGGTGATATCCAATACGTTTTTGACACGGTACAAAAAGCCGTTCGGTAACGCCCCAACATCCCGTAGAAGGAACTAGAGGACAAAGACATATTTCTGCTAGAAACAAAATATTCTGCAGCAAACTGAGCAAAAGTTCTGTAGCGATTTCCACAAGAAGCAACTAACATGGTTAGACATAATGTTTTTAAACCAAGCTGTATATCGTCTTAACCTGCTGACAATTAACTATGAATTGTAGTTTTGTAGCTATTTTTACTAGAAATGATCAGAATGTTCAGGTATATTAATGTTAAACTAAGAAGTATATTGATTTATCCAAAAGATACCTAAGGGCTGTAGCTGTTTCCACTAGAAGCGACTGAAATATTCAGATATGCTATTGTTAAGCCAATGTGATCAATAAAGCTCCTATGGTGTTTTAATAAATAATAATAAGAAAATGATGTGTGCAAAAATTATTGAAACAAACAAAACTATTAACAACGTTAATTTTATATTAAACATTTATGCAGAAAATGTTCCCCTTTAGCACTAATGTACAGATAAAGTCGATGAACCATTTTATAAAAAAATAGATTTTTTAAACATGTTTTGATAAATTCTTCAGTTACAACTGTTTTCATTTTGTTAATACTTTGAGTTTTTTCCCTTTTAAACATTGGTCTTAATTGCAGTCCAGCGTTGAACAAATTGACCTCGGTACTCATTTTAAAGTTTGGTACTTACTCTATCGGCCGGCCGCTTTCGCTGAAGGGCTATGTTAGAGGACATAAACAAAACAACACAGATTGTCAATCGGTGTGTGTGTGAAACACACACACACACACACATAAATTAGATATAAGTGATGGTAGCAGTCTTTGTAACAAATATTAATCTGCACGTCCAAATTAAGCCGAATGAGCAAACATATATATATATATATATATATATATATATATATATATATATTGATAGATAGATAGATAGATACACATACATGTATATATATATACAGGCATACATATATATATATATATATATATATATATATATATATATATATATATACAATGGGCTTCCACACAGTTTGCGTTTACCAAATTCACTCACAAATCATTGGTCTGTCCAAGACTATAGTAGAAGCCACTTGCCCAAGGTGCTGCGCAGTGAAACTGAACCAGAAATCACGTGATTGCAAAGCAAGCGTCTCAACCACACAGCTTTGCCTACATTTAAAAAAAAATAGAAGAAAAAACGCTTCTTTTCACTAATTGACTATAAGTCATTCTGTCATATTTTATTTAGTGTTAATTTTTAAAATGACTTTCGAAAGAAAAAAGTTTTATATTTTCTTCACAATACTATCTATCTTGGCAAAATTTCCATCCGCGATACGAAAACGTCCTTCTCTTTGTAAAGTATGGACACTGCTAGTTCCACAAAATTGTTTGTCTTAAAGTTTTATCACTTTTAGGCTGTTTCCATACCAACCTCTCCATTCACGCTAAACAAAGACTAGTGAACAATTATTTCTCGCCATTACAAGCACTACATTGACCCGATCACTTTGAGATAACATTTGAACAAAAATAATAGAATAAAATCGATAACGTAATCAATAAAATAATTTCATAGATATATCTAACTAAAAATAAAATCAATAGAATTTATTTCATTCACGTAAATAATTATAGTAAAAGAGAAATGCAGGCGAAACTTTATTGTTGTCAGCCAGTATATTGCTTTAACCCTGCGACACCTAAGGAATATAGGCAGTTACTTCGTGGTCAATTAACCTGATAGAAATAGCATCCAAATATTCTTCAACTCCTACTCAACTATCAAAAAAAATAAATAAATAACACAGGACATATTGGTTTCAAATTTTGGTACAATGCTAGCAATACTGGGAAGTGTGGGTAAGTCAATTATATCGACCCTAGTGGTCGACTGGTACTTATTTTATCGGCTCCGAAAGGATGAAAGGCAAAGTTAACCTCGGTGGAATTTCAACTCAGACATGAAGACTGACGAAGTGCCGCTAAGCATTTTGTCCGGCGTGCCAGCGGTTCTGCTAGCCTGCCACCTTAATACAGTAGCACATATTAGATAATGTATTCTAGCAAAGCAGAGAGAGAGAGAGAGAGATGTAGAGGGAAGATGGGGAGTGGGGTGAGAGAAAAGAGAGAAGGCATGACCAAGCAGAAAATCATTTAACTCCGGGCCTGCTTGTTAAAGACGGACCTCAGGAACAATAGTAACTGTATCGAGGTGTTTCAAAAAATATTTTTAGGGAAGTTCAAAAAATCCTAACTTTCATGGCTTCTGTAAATGAAATTAATCGCGTAAGGGAAACTTTAGTCTCCAACTTTCATATTATGACATCATAAGAACGGCATTTTGTTTTATTTGATTTAAACTTTAAACTGGTTCTTCAGTAGTTTCCCTTGGCGGTGGCAGTGAAACTACGTTGTTTAAGCTGCTCGTGAATTAACACGTAAATGGCTGGATGAGTATCCAACACACTCGTGTATCCTTAAGGTAATTTTTAGGTTGAAGCAGTATAATAAAATTAGCTTGTCCATTGTTGTCGGCCTTGACCAAGGATATCCCATGGGAGAAGAGAGAAGACGGGGCACGGTGTGTGTGGCTGTGACCAATCAGTCCGTTGTGTGAGCGGAAGTCTCTACCACAGGTCAGGCACTGGTGATCCTTGGGGATTGAAGGTAAGGATTTGGCACTGGACTTGCATTTTCTTTGTGTCCTTGCAATCCTGTTCTGTTCGTGAGATGTAGCACTTCTGTTGGTGCAGCTTTGCCATACAGGGTGATCTTGTTCTTGAGTTTCCCAAGTGTCGGGGTTGATCTCAAAGCTCTTCAGTGAAGCTTTGAGTGTGTCCTTGAAGTACTTTTTGTCCACCTTGCGTGTTCTTGCTTTCCGTTAATTCGCAATAAAACAGTAAAACATTGGCAAACAGTGGCCTGCTCACCTGATTGGCGCTCTCCTCAACAATGTACAACCCATTTCACGGACTTCCATGCAATTTCCGTTTATGCAGTTTAACTCAGAATGTGTGCGTCAATTCGAGGCAACAGAAATAAATGACATTTGTGGGAATTGATTATATTAACCAATCAGCCATACTGCATCCACAGTTTCTCGTAACTCAACAGAAATATATCACATGGACGACCTTTGGTCAGACATGTTAATGGATATGTGCCAATATTTGGAATAAGATGGAATAATTTACATATTACCACATTAAGAGAACTTTAGAGTTTCAAAGATGGCAGATATCATTAAAATTCCAGCTTAGCATAGGTCAAAGAAACACAATTTGATATATTTTAATATATTGTCAGAAGAGAAAAGCAGACAATTTAGTAGAAGCTACCAAATTTATTAGAAATTACCAGATTTATTACAAGCTACTTAGTAACGTCTATTTCTGCGCTGAATTTAGATCCAAAGGTGTTTGACGCTAGATTCGATATAAATAAAATGCCAGTTCTGAAACTAAGGGTAGGTGTAAGTGCGTAGCTTAGTGGATAGGGTGCTGCAGTTCATGATCGTAAAATTGTGGTTTCAAGATCCTGGTTCGGGCGATTCATTGTGATCTTGAGCAAAACACTTCATTTCACGTTGCTTCAGTCCACTTAGCTGGCAAAAATGAGTAATTATGCGACGAGCCAGCGTCCCGTCCAGGGGTGAGAGAATATATGCACACCACAGAATTCGGGAAAGTGGCCTTATGAACCTACGTCTCGGGAGGGAGTTTTGATCCCTTTTCTGGATTAGGGGTAGAATCAATCAAACTATACCGCCCCTCACTCTTCCCCTTCTCAGTGCAACTGTGAGGTCGAGCCAAGTTTAGAAATTAATAAATTCATCTATTTTCATTTTATAAAACTGTTTAACTATCAACAGTAAAACCACCACAACGACGATGACAACAACAACAACAACAACGACAACTACTACGAAGACAACAACAACCACAACAGTAACTTTCTACTTTAGGCACAAGGCCTGAAATTTTGTGGAGGAGGGGGGAATAGCCAATTACATAAACACCAGTGCTTAACTAGCACTTATTTTATCGATCCTGAAAGGATGAAATGTAAAGTGGACTTCGGCGGAACTTGAACTCAGAATGTAAAGCCGGACGAAATGCTGATAAACATTTTGTTCGGGAGTGCTAACAATGCTGCCAGTCCGTCGCCTTCAGCAACAATGAAATCGGTTTCAAATTTTCAAACAAGGCCAGCAATTTTGGGTGGAGAGACTAAGTCGATTACATTAACCCCAGTACTCAACTAGTACTTATTTTATCGACCACGAAAGAATGAAAGGCAAAGTCGACCTTGGTGGAATTTGAACTCAGAACATAAAGACGGACGAGATACCGCTACGCGTTTTGCCCGTCGTGCTAACGATTCTGCCAACTCGCCGCCTTCTTCAGCCACACCAATATCAACACCAACAATAAAACTTTCGATGCTCATGAGCCAGATAGGAGGCCACAATGCTAGAAACAGTAGTCAAATTTTCTCTCAGATATCACACCACCATCTTAAAATAAGAATGACATTTGATAATGTAGTCGTATCGTAAACGTCTCTGAAAATGCATGACGGTCACGGATGGAAGGTCTTTGTTCATATATGTGTCCCATCAAGTTTGACCTGGAACTAATTAACAATAGCAACAATAACAACTAAAATCTGTGAAGCGTTACGGCTGACGCTTCGCCGCTTCTACCAAACTCTCTATTCCTACTCTTGATTGAATTAATTACGCGTATTAGATTAATTTTTCTGAACAACAATGTCTAGTATGTAAATGTGTTTTAGAATTGTCTGCAATTTTATTTAAAAGAATTAAGATTTAACAAGAGGAAATACTGTTAATGTATTTTACCACTGTGTATTCCGTTAATTCATTTATCAAACTCAGAATTATATTTTTCTCTTTTACAAAAATGAAAAAAAAGATGCAACAATGCAACACACAAAAATATTGATAATATATTTTCTCATTGCTTAAACTTTCAATTTATTTATCAAATTCAAAATTATACTTCATTCGCTCTACAATTGTAAAAGTGCGAATGAGAAAAATATATTTTTGAGGTACTTTACTACTGCTTCTCACGAACACAAAAAACATGTGATGTAAAATAATATAATATTATCTAATAAGATGAAAATATACTCCATTTTCACTTTATCTATCGACACCAAAAATCATATTTCTTGTAAAAAAAAAAATTGACAGAGAGAAATAATATTCTTAATGTACTTTATCACTGCTTGCACTTTGAAATTATTTATCAACTCAAAATTATAGTTTTTTTTTTTTTCATCTCTACAATGAACGAAAACCAAATTAGTAGAAACAAATGTTCTTTTGTATATTTCCCAGCTGCCTGCATCTTCAATTTATTTACCAAATTCAGAATTATATTTCACCTTTTAGGTAAAAACAATAATGGAAGCGCTTGGCTTTGTGGTTAGGGATATGATAATAAGATTGTGGTTTCGAATCTTGGACCGGGCGATGTGTTCTTGAGCAAAACAATTCATGTGTGCCAAAATTTGAAATCAATATTTCTTTCTGTGTAAGGCGGCCTGTTGGCTGAATAGTTGGCACACCGGACGAAATGCTTAGCGGTATTTCGTCTCTCTTTCACGTTCTGAGTTCAAATTCCGCCGAGGTCGACTTTGTATATGAAAGACAGGAGACTATTACCTTTATAAATATTATTGTTTGGTTGTTCGACCTGCAGGTAACAATAGCTAAATCACCTTCAAGTTACACACACCTCTTTAAAAAACAAAAACAAAGCAGTGAATACCTCGATACAATAGGTTTGAATAAATAACTGGATGGTCAAACATGGAGCACATTTGATCATAGGTCTGCTCACTTACGGTTAACCTGGGTATTAAACAGCAACAGCTACTAATACTAACACAACTGCTGCTGCTACAACTGCTACTACTACTACTACTAAATACTACTACTATTGCTGGTATGTTGCTGTTACTACTACTACTGCTGCTACTACTAAATACTACTACTATTGCTGGTATGTTGCTGTTACTACTACTACTACTACTACTACTATTACTACTACTGCTAAATATTACTACTACTGCTACTGCTACTGCTGTCACTGCCATCACAGCTGTTGTTACTATATTATTTACAATGAATACGAGTCAATGATGAAGTTCATAAAGCAACCGTTCTACAAATGCTAGAAACCGCAGTCAAACTTCCTTAATATCACATCCTACAGTTCCAGAAAGCAACACATTTAATAATACAGTCGGGAGTGCACTGCTTCCTGGAAATCTACTGGACGGTCATGGCCGGAACATTTTTCTTCAATGATCTAGATTCGACAGAGCCAAAGCTTACTTTGAATAAAACAACTGTAGATTGAATTACATGAGAAATAAGTGAGAGGGAGAGAGTGTGTATGTGAGAGAGTGTGTGTGTGTGAGAGAGTGAGAGGGAGAGAGAGGGAGTGAAATATCGTCTCATCTTCTCAAATGATACAGAAATAAAATACAAAATCAATATAGGATAAAATACATATTATTTTACAAATGACCTGATGGTAACCAAGGAAACCGATAGAACATTTTGTGCATAGTATTAGAGAACGTGGACTCTACACTGGAGTGACATCTGAAGAAGGATATCGGAAGAAGGAATTCTCTGAGCGGTTGTCAGAGAGCAAGACATTAAATACTCGATGTCTACACCTATCTAAATATATGGCTTCATCTGCCTACGCACACACACACACACACACAGACACACACACACACACACACACACACACGCATATACATACACGCATGCGTACATACATATATACATACATAGATTTTACTCTTTTACTTCTTTGTCATTTGGCTGCGGCCATGCTAGAGCATCACCTTAACGAGTTTTAGTCGAACAAATCGACCCCCAAGACAGTCTTTGTAAATCCAGAACTTATTCCATCGGTCTCTTTTGCCGAACCGCTAAGTACGGGGACATAAACACACCAACATAGCTTGCCAATCGATGGTGGGGTGGACAAACACAGGCGCAAGCACACAAATACACACACACACACAAATATGCATATATATATATATATATATATATATATATATATAAATATATACATACGACGGGCTTCTTTCAGTTTCCGTCTACCAAATCCACTAGCAGTACAGTAGAAAGCACTTGCCCAAGGTTCCCCCGGAGTTATGTGGTTGGGAAGCAAGCTTCTTACTACACAGGCACACCTGTAACTACACACACACACACACACACATATATATATAACAAACTTTGGTTGTAGAACAAACAACAAATTTAAGGTCATCCAACTAATATATCACATCTCGAACATTTGGTCTCCTTCAGTAGGCCTGTGATAGCTGATAGGTTATGTTGCAGCTCTTTATCTGTATATATATATATACATATATACATATATACATATATATATATATATATATATATATATATATATATATATTCCATGTGAGTTTCACCTAATCATTCTCTGCTATTGGTGAAAGTTGGTTCGCAAAGCACCGCTTAGAACATTCCAGCCCATAATTTTTGCTCAACACCCAGTGTATTCGCTCTGTTAATTCATCATGGCGTTTTTTGTCTTCCTTTTGGGGTTCGATTTCAGCATCCACTAATTATATGTCTGTCTCGGATGCTTTTCCACGTAGTCTTCGCACAGGTAATGTTGCTGTCTCTTGAATGCTTCACTTGATTCAGTTAGTACGTAAAGCTTGTTCTAGAACAGCAAGCATCAATCCTTCCGTTTCCTTCTTTAGAAACCATTGTCTTAACCATCTCCAGGATTCTTCTTTGGTTTCATCCGCTGTTTGCTGAAAAAAAATTCTCCGTGCAGGACTTCCTCTTCCCAGTTGATGTTCTTTTCTTTATTAGTCCTCGTATTGTGCTCCTGGAGGGTGTCTCCATTGTCATTGACCGCCTTCTCATTCAGTACAGCTTATTATTTATTATCATTAAGGTGGCGAGGTGGCAGAATCGTTAGAACGCCGAGCAAAATGCTTGGACGCATTTCGTCCGTCCTTACGTTCTGAGTTCAAATTCCGCCGAGGTCGACTTTGCCTTTTATCCTTTCGTGATCGATAAAATAAGTATCATTTGAGCACTGGGATCAATGTAATCGTCTTGCCCCCTCCTCTGAAATTTCTGGCCCTTTGCCAAAATTTGAAATCATTATCATTATTATTATTAATTAGTAAGGGCAGCACAGAAACGGTTCTCACGGCCTCAGACACCGGTGCATGGTCCTGAGACCGAAGATCTAATCAGAAAACTTGCACCAGAGAGTACCTCGCTAAAGATACTAAAGACCTAGATAATGATGGTGTTAATTTGGGTGCGGTATTATTTCGACCACCAAGAAGAAGAACGGATCCTCCGGAAAGTTTCCACTCATTTTCCAATCTCCCAAATTTTATTCAGAATTCTTCTATCGAGTAGGCCTTTGTAGAAGACACTTGCCCAAGGTGCCGTATAATTGCGACATGAACGTCTTACACACAGTCATGCCATCCTTGCACAGATATTCTATGTAAAGGAAACCAATTTCTTATTGCTTCATCAGATATCGAATAGCATCTGTTTAAAGTGATAAGACCTTTCATTAGAACTGCATTGAAATACTGCAGGAGATACAAAAGAAAATAAAAGAAATTGAAGTTCAAAAGAAAGTATTATTACTTGTAAATATAGGCCAGAATCAATATTGAATAAAACGCCGTGGAGCTTGTGAAACAATATAATAGTTAGGAAAATACAACAATTTTACAATAACTTGGACGTAATTGATCGATACATCAGTAACAGCAAAACAAAACAAAAACAACAGGGACAGGAGCAATAACAAAAATAACAACGACAGCCACAATAGGAAAGACAACGGTAACAATAACAGCCATAATAAGACTGATCAAATGAGGTAACCTTCATGTGGTTGCTAGATTTGTTAGAAATAGCAGTTATATCATGTTCAATGCACACCTTGGGGAAGTAAAGTGCGCATCAGATTATGCATATGGTACTGCGCATACTTAGAAAGAAGAAGGACGTGATGGTCCTGGCTGGAACGTCTTTAATTACAGGTCTGAACTGGATTTAGGCAGAACTACCACTAACAGCAACACCAGCAACAATAGCAGCAACAATAACAATAACAGCAATAAAAGCAGTCAAATGAGGGGACCTTTATGTCGTTCATAAATGTGCTAGAAATAGCAGCGGATTCACGCTCAATTCACACCTTACTGTCTTGAGAAAGTAAGGAGCACATTAGATAATGTATATGGTCCTGCATACACTAACAAACAAGAATAACGTGATGGTCATGACTGGATCATATAAACCTCTCCGTCTGTGCTGAACTGGGTTTCAACACCACAACCAACACCAACGCCACTATCACCACCAACAACAACAGTTACAACAATAACAACAACAACAACAACAACTAAACTTATGATATGAGTGAGTGGTTACTAAGCTTGCTAGAAATAGTTGCTAAATCCCGCTTGATTCACACTTTACTGTTTTGCGAAAGTAAAGCGTCGAACTGGATTTAAGCAACAACACCCCTATTACAACTACGACAACATCAATGACAACAACAGTAATATTACTGAATAAAAAAACGTCTGGCAATGGAAAGTATAGAAAATTTTCTACGTAAAATATAATTTTCTTTCATATCGTCTGTTTGGTTGTTTTCAAATAAATAACTGCTGCCAATAATTCAATAATAGCGGCCGCACAGCTATATTTATTAATGTGGGTCAGCTATGACCGGCCACTCAAACAGTAATTTGAATGAGATTTCTTGAAAGGTTAACGAAGATTAAAGGTGTTGATACCTCTTCTGTGACAGAAAAAAATATCGTTGGTTAAACTGGCATTTGTGAAAACGTGTGTGCTTTAAACAGATTTCCGTCTGCTTTTACTCGACAATAAACGGATAGCACTTGGCAGAGAAATATTTCTTGCTATTAATAGTGTAGCTGAATTTAATTCTTACTGAGTTCAAAACATGGCTGCCAACAGATATCATGTTTCGAGCTAAATATATCTCAAATCACCAGTCCACTGTCTTCAATTGCGAAAATCACATTTGATAATGAAATACTGGACGTGGTTGTGTGGTAAGAGATTTGGTTACCACAAGGGCAACATCTTTCCAGGTTCATGCCCACTGCGTGGCACCTTCAGCAAGCGTCTTCAACTAAAGCCTCGGACCATCCAAAGCCTTGTGAGTGGTTTTGGTCAACGGATACTGAAAGAAGGCTGCCATATTCGAGGGGATGCTGAAAAGTTCCGGCTTTGGGTAAAAGAAAATACAGGAGGATCAGTTAATTATGATTTTATTCAACATATTCCCCTCTCAGCTTTACACACTTATTGCAATGGTCCTTCAAGTTTTGTAAGCCCTGTGAAAGAACTCGGAATGTTGGGCCTCCTACTACACGTCTTTCGCGACGCCCTTAATGCCAGGAACTTTTCCGCAAAACCTCGTATATATATATGTGTGTGTGTGTGTGTGTGTGTGTTTGTCCTCCCCTTCCACTTGACAAGCAGTGTTGAATTGTTTACATCCCCGAAACCTTGTGGTTCGGCAAGAAAGACCGATGGAATAGGTATCAGGCTTTAAAAAACTGCTGAGGGCCGATTAGTTCGACTAAAATTCTTGAAAGTGGTGCCCGTCCAGGTAGGGAATTTATACACCATGGAAACTAGCCCTTACGTGTTGCCATGACTCGACAAGACAAGCTTTTTTCTTTAGGACCACATTTATCCAGAGTGAAAAATATTTTTAAAACGACAGGTTATCCTCACAAGGAAATTATTTGATTGCTATTTGTAGCAGGTCAAGTGATCACATACAGGCCTTCCCACGGTTACCGGTGTAATATATCTGATTGATGTCGGCGGCCAACTGCCTTTTGACTTGATAGATCGTGCGAATTTAACACAGTAACTGCGTGTCTCTTCTGCATCACTATCGTAGTGTTTCTGTCGATTATTCAACGATGTTATAATAATTGATTAACGTCAGTAATCAAGTGTGTCTTTTGATTTGACAACCTGTTTCATAACTGTTATTGTGTGCGTGCGTGCGTGCGTGCGTGCGTGCGTGCGTGCGTGCGTGCGTGCGTGTGTGTGTGTGTGTGCTTCTTTCCCAACAACATTGTCCTAAAATGTATCATTGAATCTGCGATACATTACAGCTTTGTTATAATTGTATATAGTCTTGTTTATTTTTATCTCATTTAATTTCCTCTTCTCCGTATCAATACGGTCTGATCTCCATCAAACCAAGCATACTATTCCATTTAACTTTTTTTTTTTTAAATCAAACGCTTCGCTTTCTTGATGCACTCAGCTGATTAACTGACCGACCTTCAGTGCATCGACTACTTTTAAAGGTCGACATCGCAACAGAAGTAACTAAGAATTAGTGAGTAGCTCGAATGGACTCCAGTATTTCTGATTAGTTTTCTAATGCGTTTTTATTTAATATGCATGAATTTCCAATATATAATTAATAAAAAATATATATATAAATACAAAACATAAGAACGAATACGGAAAATTAATTAAGAGTGTTTCTAAATCCTAAATCGAAGCAAAATAGGAAATACTTTCCACTTCCGTTCTGCGCTCAGCTTGCAGACACTCAGTCTATTATACTCTAACTTTCTCTTCCTTTCACTGGTTTATTCCTTCTCTTAATAACATATTTCTATGTCAAAGCGATATTTGTTTTCACAATATATTTATTTTGTATTTATATGTCAAATGTAATTAAGAAATTGTAAATGATGCTTTCATTTCATGTTTAACTTCTCTCTAACGCCATGTTTTATGCTGTTTCCCGTCGGAAAGTATTATTGGCAATTTTTTTGCTTCATTTCATTCTCGTCTTTCGCCGTGATGGACTAAGCCAGCAGCAATATGTTTTCTTCTTTTACCACACATTCAACTTAATTCAATGATTGTGTAATAGCTTAGCAATTACCCAGGAGTCTTCTCGGTTCAAAGTTAGGCCGTCTAATTCTTCCTGTTAGAAATTATTAAAAAAACTACTTCAATTAAATGAAACACAACTTTTGAAGTTTTGACTAGAGTGCATGTGAGACTACATTATATAACCATTTGGTCAATAGGTCGATATCCTTTCGACAACATATTGATCTCGATACTTGTCTTCTTTTTTCGTTTTCTTTTTCATTATATAGTCGATGAACGACAGTGATAGATTAACAGAATCAGAGCCGGAAATCACGCCTTGCTCTTTACCTTCTAAGTTCAAATCCCGTCGAGTTAAACTTTGCCTTTCATCTTTTCGAAGTCATATACTGAGGTCGATAGCATCGTCTAACTCATCCCCTCAAAGTAGGTGGCATTGTGCTTAAATTAGAAACCATTGTATATTCGATGAAAAGCAATCAATCTTAACATTTCCCTTCGCACGAATGGTGTTTATAATGCAATGGATAAACTCTTAACGGGAAAATTCTAGCTTCGATTCCAGGCTGCAGACACTTGACTTCATCTGTGTAGCTCATGCCTTTCAGAAAACCGTGGGACCCAGTCAACAGTCGCTACTGATCTCAGATATTCATTATACGAACAGGCGCTTGTTGAGACCTGCCTCACGCTTGATGTTCTCAATTTAAGATTTTCTTTCTAGGTTCTTCACCCTCTCTCTCTCTCTCTCTGATCTTGTAGCGAGATCCTGGAATTCTTCTTCGTTGTCTCCTATTAGGTCAATGCAGTCAACAAAAGGCAGGTTGCAAATGAGTCAGTTTCTGGTGGACACTGAGCGCTGGAAATCACACAGCGCTTCCTGCTCGATGTTTTCTATGAAGATGTTGTAAAGTCACGGAAAGAGAGAGAGAGAGAGAGAGAGAGAGAGAGATAAAGAGAGAAAGAGAGAGAGAAAGAGAGAGAGAGAGATCGACTGGATGAATTCCAAATGTTCTTCTAAAAGTCTTTTGAAACAGTCTTAATAGAATTAGATCTGATTGGGTTTCCATACAGAGGTCGAATCTTTTAGATGAGGTGGGTGTCCAAGTTGAAGTACCGCATATCCCTTGTCACAAACCCCTATCAAAAAAACACAAAGACCTTCCTAGTACTAATGAAGTTGTTATAAGGTGACATTGGTGTTAAAGATGTTTCCCAGTTCGTTGACTGATGACACTCGTTTGATTTCAACCCTGCCAATTATTCTGCGAAGATTTCTTCCGCCTTTCCATTGAAGCCTGTTTATCAGAATTAACAACATTGCTCTAAAGATTTTGTAAAAATTCTGGTTAAATACTTATCTTGGTAAATCTAGTAAAATAATTATGGAGGATCGATTACGCCAAACATTGAATACCTTCTTTAAAATCAGAAGTTCATTTATCTTATCTTTTGACAGAAGGTTGTTGAAGAGTTACTAAGTTCTGAACTTCCAAATTTCATTAGCTCTGCTGGAGTTTATTCAAACCTTGTAATTTTTTTTTTCTTTCAGCTTCTACATAAAGTATTGCAGTAATATTAAATTAGCAATTGACATTGTTGGCATTCGCTAGGATGCTGTTATTAGGACGGGGTTTATAGATGTAAAGATCTTTGCATTACTCATAATGCATACATACCTACGTACATACATATATGTATACGCATGTGCGTATAACCCCCTTCCCACAAGTTATACATTATGCATCCTCCAATGTATACATTCTTCAATATATCTATATTATAACACTTTGTTCTACATATTGGCACTCCGATCCATATGCACAAACAAACACATTTATGCATAAGTATATGTACGTATAAGTATAAGCTGTATATACATATATTAGATATATTCAGACTATTCTTTCTCTCTCT
>NC_142950.1:28390615-28395014 GCF_046866305.1 Octopus bimaculoides | reverse complement strand
GCGTTTGTACTTGTGAATGTGGGAGTGTATTCAATATATACTCCCTCTTTCTACATTCATACATACATACATGCATGCATATATATATATATATATATATATATATATATACATATATATATACATATATATATATATATATATATATATATACGCATGTATGTATATATATATATATACATACATATGTGTGTGTGTGTGTGTGTGTGTGTGTGTGTAATATATATGTATAATATAATTTTCTATCAAGTATAGTACATTATATATATATATATATATGTATATATATATATATATATATATATAGCACCCACACAGAGTATAGAATCTACATCTACAGTGTCCAATCTTCCAGACCGAGATTTTGTCTCGATGCAAACATAATAAATTAATAGTTATTGGAATATGAAAGAATACCAACAAACATTATTAATTTCATATCGTATGCTAAGTAATCTACACATCGGTTCACCTGTTCTGCTCGGGGATTTTCTACACATCACAAATTTCGATTAAAATCATCAATATCGGTTATTAGAAGTGAAATATACGCACACATATCATCATCATCATTACTATTTTTATTATTATTATTATTATTATAAATGATAGTAGTAGTCGAAATAATAATAATAATAATAATAATAATAATAATAATAATAATAATAATCCGATTTTTGCATTGAGTTTGTCGTTTACCTCATGTGTTTGCTTTCACTCTATCTTTTTACGGTCTTTCTCATTATTTTTGCCATATTTTTCGATATCCTCATGAGGCGTACACTCGCATCCAGTCTCTCACACACAGATAAACACACACACATATGCACGCACACATATACATATGCCTATGCATATATGTGTGTGTTTGTGTGCGGCTTATGTATGTGTGTATATATATATATATATGTCTGGATGTGTTGGTGTATCTAAGTGTGTTTGTGTGGCTGTATATATATATATATATATATATATATATATATGTATACACATATATATATATATATATATATATATATATATATATATATACACAACGACAAAAAATGGTATATCAAATAATATACAACGCATTATTGATTCGCCATGATAGATCGCTGACCACTACATTTATATTTTTTTCTCCTTGTTTCTCTCCTTATTTCTTACTGTGTTCCTTTGAGTTGAAGAGCGTAGCTCGAAACGTCAAAGACTTTCTCTATTCCCGAGCGTTAAACTAATACATCCATTTGTTCTTTACACCACCTGTCTTCGTGTGCTGATTTTTTCGTAAATTCTCCCATATATATATATATATATATATATATATATATATATATATATATATATATATATATATATATATAGAATAGGCTTATTTCAGTTTCCCGTCTACCAAATCCTCTCACAAGGCTTTGGTCGGCCCGAGGCTATAGCAGAAGACACCTGCCCAAGGTGCCACGCAGTGGGAATGAACCCGGAACCATGTGGTCGGTAACCAAGCTACTTACCACACATCTACTCCTGCGCCTATATATATATATATATATATATATATGAAATATGTATATGCATTTACGTCCACATTGTGTAACAGTAGAAAGAAGTATTTATTCAAAAATTCATATATTTACAGTTGTTTCGATACATTAATAATACTGGCTACTTCATCAGAAGATAAACATTTCAAGTAAATAAAACTGTCAAAAAATGCCAGAAAACAGCCAGAAAAGCGTTATCAGAATATTTATACGATAAGAGTTAATAAATAATAGACACAAAGGAAAGCTTTAAAACGAAATAAAACGATATAAAAAGATTATGAAAATACGGCTGACGCTTTATGTAACTGGACGCACTAACAGCATGACAATCGAAAAAACTTTGGCTACAGAAGACTTTATAGTCGATCTAGATCGATAGATAGATAGATAGATATATGGTGGATGGATGGATGCATGGATAGATAGATAGACAGGTGTAGATATAGAAACACATATGCATATACGAATATACATATATGTCTATATCTAAATCATATCTATACTCATAGATATATGCATACACACACACGCACACACATATATACATACATACATACATACATACATATACAGGTAGATATACATGCATTCATATATACAGACACGCCCATTTATGTTTGTATGTACATCTCTCTCTCTCTCTTTCTCTCTCTCCATAGATATATATATATATATATATATATATATATATATATATATATGCACATATTTGAAGTAAAGCAACAAAAATTCAATAGGTTATAGCAGTACGTACGTTTCGTACAAGCTCCATTTATTCATGTAGTGATAACACTACAGAAAATACAATGAAAATGTACTCCTCAGCTGCATAAAGGAATTTCATTTTAGAAAGTCATATATGCACATATATATATATGCATATTTATACATAATTAGGGTAGTCATTAATTAATGGTTCATCAGTGGCCAGCGTACAAATAAGACCATATGAGTTAAATTAATATTTAAAGTATAATTATAAAAAATATAATTATAATAAATTATTATAATTATAGATGCATATATATATAATATCTTTATTTGTCTATCCATCTATCTATATATATATATATATATATATATATATATATATATATATATATATATATATATATATATATATATATATGTATGTATACAAGCGCGTGTACGCACATATACACCCACACAGACACACACACTCACATACACACACATGCATATAATCCCTACCCAGCTTAGCTATATTTTCAATTTCTAATAAGTAACAGAAACGGATGCATTGTTTTCAATAGCTCGCTAGTAATGGATTTTAAATCTTTTCGGTGAGCTTATGTCAAAGTGACTGCTTCTTTTCCCAGTTGAAACTAATTCAATTTACTTGCCATTATGCAATTTGATTCACCACTCCTTATATCTATACATTACATCTGTCAACTTGTGCCAAGTAAACAAAACTGCAAATGAACAAAATCAATAATTTCGAACTCTGTAAAAGCAAAAGTGAAATTTCATTGAACTAATGTCTTTGTTACTGATTAAGTTCTCTCTTTGAATTCATTGTAATTCTACTTAGTTCATAAAAATGCTAATTAATTATTATTTCAAATTTTATCACAAACTCACCAAGCTCGCGGGTGTGGCTAAGTTCATTAAATCAACCGCAGTGCTCAACTAGTACTTATTTTATCAACTCCAAAATTAATTAAGGTGAAGTCGACCTCGACGGAATTTGAACTTGAAGACGGACCTAACGATTCTGCCAGCTCACCGTCCTAAAATCTTTTCTACTCTAGGCACAAGGCTCGAAATTTTTGGGGAGGGGCCAGTCAATTAGATCAACCCCAGTATGCAACTGTTACTTAATTTATCGACTCCAAAAGGATGAAAGGCAAAAATCGACCTCGGCAGAATTTGAACTCAGAACGTAAAGACAGACGAAATACCGCTAAGCATTTCGCCCGGCATGTTAACGTTTCTGCCAGCTGACCAATTGATAATAGCAAAGAATATGAATATCCTGTGTCAGATTTCTCAAGATTCTATAAAGTTAAGAATGTAGTACAGTTTGTGTAAATATGATTATTGTTTAAATTTCTTAATTTGTATCCTTCGACGAAGGTTCCAGTTGATCCGATCAACGGAACAACATGCTCGTGAGATTAACGTGCAAGTGACTGCACACTTCACAAACACGCGTACGTTTAACGTAGTTTTCAGGGAGATTCAGCGTGACACAGAATTTGACAAGGCTGACCCCTTTGAAAATAAACAGGTACTACTCGTTTTTTGCCAGTTGAGTGGCCTGGAGTAACGTGAAATAGAGTGTCTTGCTCAAGGACGCGACGCACCGCCGCGAATCGAGCTCACGACCCTACGAGCGGTTCGGTTAAACTGAGCGATGGAATAAGAACAAAAGTTTAAGGTTATGTATTGGGGTCGATTTGTTCGACTAAACCATTGAAGGCGGTGCTCCAGCCTGACCGTAATCAAATGACTAAAACAAATAAAGGACGAAAAACATTTTGTTTGCTTTTATATGTTTCGTTATTTCCTAATTTCCATATATCCTGTATTACTCAGGCTTATGTGAAATAAAAATAAAATCTTATGCCCCTGGTTTTATATTTCCTTTCAAAACAACGTTTGTATCTATTTTAAGAAGTACAATTCTAACGGAGTACATCATGCAAAATATAGATTAAATCGTCGTCTAACTCCCTGTAGAACGTTTCATTTCAAAGTGGTGTTTTATCACTTCTTCTGATGAGTGCAGTTTTAATGGAGTACGTCATGTGAAATATACATTAAATATTCTCCTATCACCCATTCATCTGTTTGCTTTCAAAACTGTGTTTTATTATAGGTGTAAGGAATACAAATCTAATGTATACACG
>NC_142950.1:28348115-28388115 GCF_046866305.1 Octopus bimaculoides | reverse complement strand
TTGACAGGTTCTCTGGAGCTCTTTGATATGATGTGAATATAAACGCATTGATTACTGGTTACTCTGGGATTGGTCAGGCTGTGTAGATACTCCTGATGAAGCTACATAGTGGATTGATAATCGATTAAGGGTCCTCAGTATTTTTTCCAGTTTACGGATAAATAGAAAAATTTGACATGTCTGTATCATGACTAATACCAACAGACATATGTGTGCGTGTGTGTCCAGAGTTACCTCTCTTCTGTATTCGCCATTGATAACGACTAAAGAACTAGAAACATGTCTGGGAACCCGACAGGTGGCAGCATTGGACAGATATACCGCTTTTACAGCATTTTACTACAAGGGAGAATCCTTTCTCCATGGTAACTGCAGTGAATTTGCATTTCGTAAATGAATTATGTCACAAACATATTTTAACTAACCTAAAGTTCGCATATGCATGCATACATACATACATACATACATACATACATATATATATAGATATATATAAATACGCGTGTGTCTGTATGTGTGCATTTGTGTTTGCAGATAACTTCTGTCAATAGTCACATACGGATGAAAAGTAACAAACTGAAAGACTGATGAGGATATACGCGCATAGACTTTAACCCACATGCAGTTATATACATATATATACGTGTGTGTATCAGTACACTGACACACATGCGCGCGCACGCACACACAGACACACGCACACACACAAATTCATACATACATACATACAAACATACATTCATATACACATACATACACACACATACACACAAACATACACACATACATACATACATTTATGCATACGTACATAAATACACATATATACACGCATACATACATACACACACACATACATACTTATATACACACATACATACACACACACATAGATACATATATATCTACATGCATACACACATACATACATACATACATACAAATACATACACACAGATACATAATATATACATACGTACACACATGCATACATATATACACACATACATATTAATATATACATACACACATACATACAGAGATATACATACACACACATGCATACATGCATGCATACAGACATACATACATACATACAGCCATACAGACATACATAGACAGATACATACATTTACAGTAGATGACTAAATGCACGGTTTTGCTTATAAACAAGGTCATATGCCAGCTTCAATTAAATGCAAATATATCTGCATCGAGTCAGAACTAACAAATGAAAATAAAATAAATAAGGTGTTGTTGCTAAGCAACGTTTCCTACAAAACATTTGTACCAACGCTGACGGAGAGGGTTTTAATTTGTTCTCTATTTGCAGAGCCATGTTTTGCTGGGAACTACACAGTAGGTAATACACACAAACATACGTGCATACATACATATGCACACACACATGCATACACACACACATGTATATTAGTACGTACACACATACATATATACATACATATATATGTGTGTGTGTATGTGTTTTTGTATATATATATATATATATATATATATATATACATACAAACGAATGTACATCTTGATGCTTACTTATAAACACATTTATACATGCATACATATATGTGTATATATAATTATACGTATACATACATACACACACACGCATACAAATAAATGTACATGTTGATGCATACATATAAACACATTTATACATACATATATACGTATATATATATATATATATATATATATATATATATATATATATATATATATATATATATATATATATATATATAAAATATACAAGAATAAGGGCAGAGAATCGTCAATTAATAATAGAATTAATAATTAACAATTTTGCCAAGTAGTTCAGTATGAAAAAAACCTTTATCGGTAAAACTATTTATCATTATAAATATACAGGGATTAGCAATTGAGTTGCTTCTCCAACATACTGAAAATTTAGAAATAGCAGTCAAAGAACTACTGATTCCAAACTACAAATTTTTCTCTAAAGTGGATGGCGATATTTATGGCACACATAGAACAAAAAACCGGAGGGAAAAGCGTAAACAAACCAAGCCTTTAGTTAATTGGATACGAATCGTTTCATGGTTAAGTGAATGGAAATTTCACTATTCCAATCTTCAGCCCAAATATTCTGATAAATTTGTATATAAGCATACAAACATATTTGCATGTTGATGTTTACATATAAACGCATTTATACATACACACACACACACACATATATGTATATGCATATGTACATACATACAAACATATATACATGTGTGCAACACACATGCACATACAAAGACATCTCTATGTATGTGTGTGCGTCTCAAGGTGCGTGACCTAATATTTAGGATGTCTAACTCATAATAATAATGTTGTGGGTTCGATTCCTGAACCGGGCGTCACGGCACTTTATTTTATGTTTCTGCAGGTTACTTAGCTGAAAATAAATAGTAGCTGAATATTGGTGCAGCCCTATCTTCCTCCAGCTGTTACATCTTGTATGTTTTGCTGAGTAAACTGTTGGAGAGCAGCGTGCGTATCTATGTCTGCTCTCGTCTAACTGAGAATGCTGCTATAACTGATAAAATAATTAAGGCTGGGTTTTAAATTTTTCAAACGCTGAGCAATATTAGATCATGTGCCTTATTTGAACTGAGATAGGTCTACCTATTAATTTTTGGTTTGTATTTGTTTTTATTAGTAAAGTTCTCATCGTTGCTCTTCTACTACATATTTTAAGGTATACTAAATGGAACAAAACTACAATAAACTAGAAACACCAAAATAACTATTATCCTTACCAGAATTAGAATCTCAATGAAGGACAATCACGCAATATGAATGTATGGTACAACATATACAACAAAACCACAAGAAATCAAGAAACTAAGTTTGAACTAATTTTAATCATACAAGGACTAACATTTCAACGAAGGACAACTTAGAACCACAAGAACACAAGATAGAAAACTTCAGACTAAATATGTAGAGTAAAAACAAATTCAGAGTAAATACGAACATGAAATATACACATCCCATAGTCAGTTGCCCAACGAATATCGTTATGGTTTTGACACCTAGGCGGTACCATTCAATCCGTAACTGCCAACGGCGTTAAAAATATGAAAGCTGCCTGGGAATTAATCGACAAAAAACAGGGGTCAAACAAAGCAATATGCCCATTACGTCTACACCTGCTTGGATTGGATTGGACTGGATTGGATTGGATTGTATATGTCCAGTCTACTGTAGGACGAAGATCTCAGCATGTTCCTCCAACAGAAAGTGGCCTGTGATTACACTGGTTTAATGAGTTTACTCTGCCACGCTGGCTTGGTGGATTTTTTAATACTAATACTGAGGATCAGTTAAGTGAAGGGAAGCCAAGGGTCGCAGGGTAGCTCAAAAACCGTGTAGCGAAACAGGCGTACTACACAAGATCCGATGTAACACATAGAGACTAGCTCGCGTCCACTCTCACACACTTACACATAAGACCGCACATTTCTTTGGAAATAAAACTGTGTAACTGCATCATTAAAATAATCGATATGGAAAGTCACCAGACATGGTTAAATCGATTGTTTATTGAGACGAACTCTTTCCTGTTGATCACAAAAACTAATCTTCTCCGAATATTTCATTTACCAAATGTCTTTCAATGAACTTCCTTTAATACTACTCTCGTTGTTGCTGTTGTTGTTGCTGTTAAGGCGGCAAGCTAGCAGAATCGTTAGCAGGTTGGACGGAATGCTTAGCGGTATTTTTCCCGTCGCTACGTTCTGAGTTCAAATTCCGCCGAGGTCGACTTTGCCTTTCATCCTTTCGAGGTCGATAAATTAAGAACCAGTGAAACACTGGGGTCGATGTAATCGACTAGTCTCCTCCCCCAAATTTCAGACCTTGTCCCAACAGCAGAAAAGTTTATTATTATCATTATTATTTATTGTCTTTGCACAGCTTCTATCGCTGGAGATATACTACGGTACCAGCTGTTCACTACCAATGAACTAAGGTAACACCCCTTATTTTTTCGAGTACCATCCAGAGTATTCGAGCAGTTCCAAGCAGTGCTGTTTTCTCCAAGTGCTCCACCCTTGCTGTATTGATTATCTATTGGTACTGGTAGTCATTCATCGGTGTCATGAGACCACAGGTATGCGCCTGGAGAATTTTTGTCAGTTACTGATGGTGGTGCACCATCTACAGTGGATATACAGGCCCATGCGGGAGCAGCAGTCTCGCATGCAGCGACTGTATTTAGAGAAGCTCTCTGCCGGCGCTACTGGCTTTTCCTTTCTTTGAGTGCGTTTTTCCTTGGAGGCAAGTTCCAGTTTCTCTTCTCCTCGCTTCATCCTTTTTCGCCTGCGATTATTTATATATTCATAAATACATATGCAAACACACACACACGCACGCACACACAAACACGCGTGCACAATTATATATATATTTATATATACAGAGAGACAGAGGACTAGATACATGTACACGCACGTACGTTTACACGTGTTTTTAATCCTATTGTATGACACGCTTAGCATTGCTTATATCGGCACTTATAAAAGAATTATTATCATGGTAACCCATAATCATTATTATTCAGCAGTCTTATTTACATTTCGTGCTTTCATCGCACTACCGGGCGGCAGCTCTCTACGTGCCTTGGGTACGTGCAGCGTTTTATTTTTATTTTCTTATTTTCATTGTATTGAAAGTACCCTACCTTACAGATGAACAGTGCATTACCTAGCAGAGCTATTTTCTATGCGTTATGCATAATTGTAACTCCTGGTGTTGTGGATACATATTTGTCTGCATGGTTTCTATCATTCCACAAAGGACATTATTATTATTATTATCATTATTGTTATTATTATTACTTGCTGATGAATGCAATAGATACAGATGTATGGGCGATAAAGAAGAAAACTTATTTGTTTTTAATAAAACATTCTTCTTTGACACGACTTGGAGAATTTTCCAGAATAAGTGATATTCTATAAGATAATAAATAATATTTCTTTTTTTATCACATATCGAACATTTAGTGTTTTATGTTGGATGTTCATGTAGTAGGACATCTATCTTCATATATAATACACATACATATCCACACGCGCACACACACTCACATACATACGCACACACACACGTACACACATCTATGCGTAGGCATAAATCCACATTCACACGCAAATATGTATGTGTATGTGTCTGTGTGAATATATTTACAGACTTGTGAAAAATTAGCGCACACATTCATACATGCATACACATACATATATACGGACATAAATACATATATACATATGAACATAAGTGTGTGTGTGTACGTATGTATACTTATGCATGCATGCATATATTCATATATATGTGTGTGTGTGTGTGTGTGTGTGTGTGTGTGTGTGTGTGTGTGCATACATACATATATGAGTATGTCTCAATATACATACGTACATGTATACATCCATCGAAATATGTGTGTGAGAGAGAGAGAGAGAGAGGGGGGATGAGTGTGTGGGTGGTGGTGTGTACATACAAACATATACATACTTATGCTGGTATGTCTGGGCACGCACGAACGTATTAATGTATGTATACAGAGACATCTCCATATGTTTAGTATACATAGGTCTCTTATGCATATGCAAATAACACCGTATAGATATTTCTACATATTTATTCATAACCTACGCTAAGTTGGGACTCTACATATTAATGCATGACCGACAACTTTCTACTCTTATGTAAAACAAACCAGTTGCATCATTCATATTCTTGCTTATAGATAATAAATGGCTTTCTATCCTTTCATCTGCTGGTAAGACAAAGGTAAGCGTTCTCTGAATAGCGTTATGAACTATGAAGCTAGTTCCCTCTATTCTGAATGCTAGCTTTCGAAGTGAGCGGAAGTTTGTAGACCGCCATTCCGTACGTAAAAGCAAACCTAGGCGTTGTACAGGCATTGATGCGTGGTTAAGAAGCTAGCTTCGCATCTTCGTGGTATTGAGTTCAAATCTACTGTGTGGTCCCTTGTCAAGCGATGTTGGAGAGACACACACAGACACAGAAACGTATACACACACAAACGCATACACACACGTACATACATATATATATATATATATATATATATATATATATATATATATACATGTATACGACGGGCTTCTTTCAGTTTCTGTCGACCAAATCCACTCACAGGTCTTTGATCGGCCCGAGGCTATAGTAGAAGACACTTGCCCAACTTGCCACGCAGTGGGACTGAACCCGGAACCATATGGTTCGTAAGCAAGCTACTTATCACACAGCCAGAAAGCGAATGCAGAAGGATAATTATATCCACTTTTTTATTCGTTAACATGTTTTCTCCGTTCATTTCCATGAAAGAATAGCTAAGGAAAAGCTATCACAACTGAAATTGAACTCACGATAGTATGGCACCAATGTCTCTTTCTCTTCTGCGCTGTTTTGTATGAATCAACCCTCGCGGTTTCTAAATAAAGTTTTGTGTTCTTTCTTGTTTTTCATTACATAGAAAAATAAAATTGTTTATGAAACTTAAATTGGTTTCTGTTAATCATAAACATAGGTAGAAACAAGGGTGAAGTGAGTGACAGAAAGAGAAGGGAATGTGGAGAGAGAGAGAGAGAGAGAGAGAGAGAGAGAGAGAGAGAGAGAGAAAGAGAAAATTTGAGAGAGAGAGACAAAATTTGAGAGAGAGAGACAAAATTTGAGAGAGATAGTCGGGGTTATTCCACCAATAAGTTCTATTTATTCTGTTTGCTAAGAATTTGTTTGTTTGACTTTTATCTTACGTCAGACATCAGAGATAAAACAACGTCTTTTTTGGCGTCAAAAGTAACTAAACAACTTTTAAATGGATTTTGACACCGAATATTGACAGACAAGAAGATAAACTGAAAGATAAATAGTTGGGTGTATATACAAATACACTTTTGTTTGCGTGTGCGTACGTTGAACGTGTCCCTCTGTATGTGTTTATACTTACACACACACATATATATATACACACACAAAAAATATATCTATACAGATAGCTTTACGAATTCCTATATAACACATACTTATATAATCGCACATACGTACACACACACACACATATATATATACAGAGAGCGAGAGAAGGGGAAGAAAAGGAGAGAGAGAGAAATGGAAATAGAGAGAAAGCAAGAGAGAGAGGCAGAGAGATTAATAATTATAATAAACTAAGAGATACGAAAGTTATATGATAATATAAACATCCTTATGCATGTGTGTGTGTGTATGTAAATATATATATATATATATATAGGCGTAGGAGTGGCTGTGTGGTAAGTAGCTTGCTTACCAACCACATACATATATATATATATATACGACCGAATTCTTTCAGTTTCCGTCTACCAAATCCACTGACAAGGCTTTGGTCGGCCCGAGGCTATAGTAGAAGACACTTGCCCAAGGTGCCAGGGCAGTGGGACTGAACCCAGAACCATGTGGTTGGTAAGCAAGCTACTTACCACACAGCTGCACTTACTATCGTTATACTCATAGCTATTGTCTTCCATTCTGCTGACCCCCACCTCTCACTTCATTTCCTTCACTGCTGCTATTCTGGCGCCTTAGTTTAGCTTGTTTGTGTCTTTCTCTGTGTGCGTGTTCTTTCCTCTCCACAACATCGTTGTCGCTATTATTATTGTTGCTGTTGCCATTATTGTTGCTCCCAGTTGGCATCAATCTTTGGTACGTTGGCCTTCCCTTCACCTGAATTTTTTTCTCTTGTTGTTCCAGCTGGTCTTGATCCTTACTTTGATATTGTTCTTGTATCTTTTTTGTGTTTGTGCGTTCGTTCATGTTGTCATCGTGATGGTGGCGGTGGCGGTGGTTGTTGTTGTTGTAGTTCTTCTTGTTGTAGCGACCGTTTGTGAAGTTACCTTTACTGTTGCTGTTGCTTTTATTGTCAACGTGTTCGAAGGTATTATTATTGTTGTTGCTGTTGTTGTTGTTTGTGTCGTTGGTGTTATGTTTGTTCAGGTTCCACCAAATTTTTGTGAATGCTTTTACTATTTCAGAGAGGGAACGTATTATATTTACCTTTCTGTATACGGCGAATTTTGGTGGTAGTAGGAGTATGGGCTGTAAGCAAACATAGAAAGAGGGAGACTGAGAGAAAGAAAAGCAAACAAAAGCGACAGAAGGAAAGACTGAGAGAGAGAGAGAGAGAGAGAGAGAGAGAGAAATATAAAGAGGGGTGACTGATAGAAAGACACAGAGGGAAAGAGAGAGAGAAATATATAAAGAGGGGATGGCTGATAGAAAGGAGAGAGAGTAAATAAACATAGAAAGAAAAAGAGTGGGAGAGAACAAGTAAGAGTAAAATAAGTTGAAAAGAGAGTAAACAAACATAGAAAGAGGAAGTGGGAAAGAGAAGAGAAAGCAGAATAGACAGAGGGAAAGGTAGAGAGAGTTAGACAGACAGGCAGATAGGAAGATAGATATATAAAGAGGGGACGACTGATAGAAAGGGGAAGAGAATATAAGTAGGAGAGGGAGAGGGAAGAGTAGGAGAGAATAAATAAGAGCAGGTGACTGAAATGTGAAGATGAAGTGGTTCTTGAGAAAAATATCTTAAAAGGATTGTATTATTATTATAATTATTAATTATTATGCTATAAAATTGATATGAAAAGAAAGGTTATATATAATACAACGAATATTTTAACATAAAGTATATGCAATTTTAACTAAGTTTAAGAAAGTTAATTGGAAATTTAAAAAATTTAAAAAATCGATTTATCTGATGCGCAGCGAGGTTACGGATTTGTAGTCAAGGCACGTTTCGTTGGGTCAAGCTAGGGCCTTCTCCGTTCAGGATGAGCAGTGGTGTCCCCAAATAGGCCTGCCCAGTCGCAGATATAGGACCGAGCCTCTGGGTTCGCACCAGGTCCCAGGAAGGCGACCGTCTTACATCTGCTGCCGACGTGCAAGTCCGGATTAAGAGCTTCTAGTTTCACCAAACCTGCTCCCACCGTCCTTACCCCATCGTCTTTAGGCTTTTGTAGACAAAAAATGGGAAAGGAAGAGTTGGATCAAAAAGAAACCAGCCAAAGGCGTGAGTTTGTTTCAGGTGGAGATCACTTTGCCAAGGCACTATGGCTCAAAATCCTTTTGCCACGGCACTACCTTGAGTGACATGCGAGGTCCGGAAGATGGGTTGCAACGGAGTGTCGCTGACTCCAATGTCATTAGACTTGCGCCTTTCTAGCCAGTCCGTCTGGTATCGCCCTCTTCCGCTAGAATCAATCGTTGAGTTCGGAGATCTAGCTTACACCGCTTGATACACCACAGGGGTCTTAGTTTGGTGTGGTGAGAGACAAGGACAGCACTCCTGTGCCTTTGTTTGAACAGATCTTGTTTTTAGTTCTGATGGGTGCCTTCACACCCTCCTGCAAGATCCAGCAAGCTGAACCAAGAGGGGAGCCGGTTTAGTCACCGATGACTCGACCATGGCTGAGAGGAGCGGGAGTACATGGTTACTCGTTGTCTCCAAGAAGAGACCTCAGCGCTATATATATATATATATATATATATATATATATATATATATATATATATATATATATACATATATAGGTCAAGCACCATATATATAGAGAGAAAGAGAGAAGAGAGAGAGAGAGAGAGAGAGAGAGACAGACAGACATAAATAGATAAACAGATAAACAGACGCATAAACAGTCTCTCTTTCGATGATTTGATGAAAACACTTTCACGAGGCCGAAAACAAACAAAATCAGGCACTCATGCATAATTATTTCAGAAACAGAATAACTGAAGTTAGACACTTTAAAGCAAGACATAGTTGATAAAGAAATAGATATATAAATAAATAAAAACATGCGCCAGAAAAAGGGAAGATACGTTCTGATCAAGCCAGCCTCTAGCAAGAACGTTTTTTTCTGTTGAGTGCGAAAACCATATCACTCCTTAATCAATAAACACGAAGGCAACAAACCTCATTGTTTATTCAATAAAAAACAATGCAAAAGCTAACACTTATGTGTAACATGAATACTTTCCTTACTTAATCACAGAAGCAATCGTCAGAAAGAACTATCGTTTCCCATGGCTAACCAGTGAAGGCTGCTACATTTGCAGCAAACCACCAAAACAAAAGATGGCAGCATTACTGTATCATACATCGTCTTAATAGAAGACTCATTTAAAAAAAAAGAATATCCCAGCATATGCACTATTCCAAGCACAGTCATAATAAAAAAAGACCCCTACAGCTTTCCCTCTTTCGAAGTACATTTAAAAAAAATATGAGTTAGGAATGAGCATACTGATTTTCAAGGGTCTCTCTGAACTTGAGCTTTTCTTTATATTAATAATAGATCAGAAGACTGTGATTTATATTTGACTCAGAGCTATAATATCAAACAGCCCGCCACAGCAATAATGAACAGAAAGACAGAGATAATATCGATTTGCAGACAGTGTAAAAAAGTTCAAATTCCTGGAGTCTAATATGGAACTTTGGTATGTTAGTAGCCAGAGGTACTATAATTATATGTATGTATGTATGTATGTATGTACGTATGTATCTATCTATCTATCTATCTATATATATATATATATATATATATATATATATATATATATATATATATATATATATACGCATACTTACAAACTTGCATACATACATACACACACACATTCATATGTGTGTGTGTTTGCGTGTGTATGTGTGTTTGTATGTGAGTTGGTGTGTAAGCAAGTGAAAGGATAAGAGAGAGACAGAATGAATAAAACAGTTACAAAAACATAGAGAGAGAGCACGTTTATGCAGAAGTATTAGAATGGGCGGGAAGGTGTGGGGGCAGAGGTGAGTATCATCGAGAAAAAGAAACAAAGAAAGAAAAAGAAAAACAATGAAAGAAAAAAAGAAAGAAATGCAGAAAAAGCAAAAACAGAAGTGCCTTTCTTTAAAATAAGGATACAGACGTTGGTTTGAATAAAAGAGGTGAGGGATAAACAAAGAAAGAACACACACACACATGTATATATATACACACACACGTATATATAAATATATATATATACATATGAATGTATGAACGTATGTATGTATGTATGTATGTACGTGTAGAGTGAGAGAGAAAGAGCTGGAAAAAAAGACATAGGGAGTTAGAGAGAGGATGCGAGAACGACAGACGTTGTATAATCATTTTCATTTCTTTTAGAATGTCTGAGATTTTTATATGTAAATTTATGCAAATCGAAGCACTTTCAGATTTTGTTCTACGTTTTGTTGATTTAATGTCTTTTAAATCCTGCATTAGAATATGAAAAGAATGGTTCAGGCGTCATATATATTTACAGATACATACATGTATATAGGTACGTACATATATATATATATGTATGTGTGTGTGTGTGTGTGTGTGTGTGTGTGTGTGTGTGTGTGTGTGTGTGTACAATATATGAAAATAAAGATATATTTGGATATGTGGATGTAAAATATATACCTACAAACCATAAGTACGCATAGATGGGTATAAACACACACATACGTACATGTATATTTATGTATATACCGGAGCAAGCACATAAATGTGCAACAAGGTGGAAAAAAGAGTACTCAAATACCAGAGGTAGAGTAATACGCTTTATTTAAAAGCAGCAGAAATATAACAAAAAACTGTTACTCGGAGCAAGTCCGGCAGGTGAGGTGTGTCTGTTTTGGTCTCCTTGAATTATTGCAAACTTTTCGGCTTCAATTTCTCATCCAAAATCTTTAAATTTGATAAGACATTCCCTAAATATATTTCGTTGGTTTTTCAACTTTGTCATTTTCTGTTGTTCTTATTAGTTAACCACCGTTATTACTCCAAACTGATAAAATCTATGGCCTAACGAGTTCAAACTATCTCTGTGACTATCTCTGTTTTTTTTTTTTCTTTCAACAACATCGTATCTAGAGAATGAGTATTCAATATTTCCTTCAATTGTTCAGACGGTAAGGTGTGATTAAGGCAGATTTAGCAGTTATCTCTTGCAAGTCAGTTATCTCAACAGTTTAGCTCAATGGCTCCTTTACGAGATGTAATTTTGGCGCAAGTGAATTTTCAGTGTCTGCTTCTTTCAGTTCTATATAACTGATCACATGCATATGGTCTTCAATTTATGACGTGGGGGAAGGCTTTCAAAACAGTCATCTATTAACCTTTATTTTGTTCAATTCACTGATCAGTATAGTTAACCATTCAACCATTTCTCTCTTTCTCTCTCTCTCTCTCTCTCTCCGTGCGTCTACATATGTATCTGTATGTGCTGCTAGCGATCGATGTAAATAGATATTTACATACGTAACTGCATTTTCAAACATATACATACAAATATATGTATGTATGTAATCTCTCCATATATATATATATATATATATATATATATATATATTTCACACGTCTAGATTGTTCCAAGTATTAGTTTGAATATATACGTAGTTCCATATAATCTATTTCAATATATACTTTATCTTATGCATCTATACATACACCTACACATACACATGTTTATCATATATGTGTATATGTATGTGTATATGAATGTGTATATATATGTGTGCGGCGTGCGTGTGTGTGTGTATGTAGATAGACAGATACTTAGATAGATATAGTTAGATATACATAAGCAAATGTGTATATAAATGTGTGTGTATATATATATATATATATATATATATATATATATCTACGCATTTATGTACGTATGTATGTATATGCACGTATGCATGTATACAGACACAGGCATGTGTGCTCGCAACTGTGTGTCAGCAAAAAAGGGATAGCATTTTTTTAGTTGACGCCGTCTGAAAATGCATGATCAAACGTTGTATATTTCGCTCCGTGTTATTCATTATTTGCGTATTATGTGCATTATACGCGTATAAATAAGATAAATGAATACATTTTGTCAGAAATATATAAGTGTTAATTCATAGACACATACACATCTGTGTGTGTGTGTGTGTACGTGTATGTGTGTATATATATATATATATATATATATATATATATATATATATATATATGCACATATATGTAGATATACATACATAAATGAATATATATATGTACATATACATAAATATATGAATATATATATATATATATAATTCATATAATGCATCCATATTCAAACTACACACGCATATACATACACATAGACTTACGCGTGCACACACACACACACACACACATATACACATGATATATTTCTATATCATGAAGCAGTTGTTGAGTCTGTTTTCTGTTTTCTGTTCATTACTTTTTTTTTTTAAATCTTTTTGTTGATATTTTTTCATTTCATGTTTGTATTTTTTATCACCATAAAGGAATTGAAACCATTTTGCTTAAAATACGAATTGCATTCATTTATAGAGAGATAAGACTCAACTATTAGAATAACGCTACATGTATGAATGTAGAAGCATACCATTATTATCGGAACTATCAGTGAGGAGGGGAGGCAGAGACATGTAATTGTTCATCTCAGTTCTACCATTGAATAAATATCGGAAGCTTTGTGCTTATTTATTTTTGACTCTTCAGACTCCTTTCCTGGAGCTTAATGTTGTTTTTTCAGAACTTTATATGTTTCTATGTGAATTTGAATTTACGCCCTCTTACAATCTCTCTCTCTCTCTCTCTCTCTCTCTCTCTCTCTCTCTCTCTCTCTCTTTCTCTCACTCTAGCACACACATACGCACATATGTCCGTGCTAGATGGCAGAAACGCTAGCACGTCGGGCGAAATGCTTAGCGGTATTTCGTCTGCCGTTACGTTCTGAGTTCAAATTCCGCCGAGGTCGACATTGCGTTTCATCCTTTCGGGGTCGATAAATTAAGTACCAGTTACGCATGGGGTCGATCTAATCTACTTAATCCTTTTGTCTGTCCTTGTTTGTCCCCTCAATATTTAGCCCCTGGTGGGCAATAAAGAAATAACATACGCACATATGTGTATGTATTTATGCATGTGTGTGAGTATGTATGTCCTGGGTATGACTTTAAACTGCATCCGGTAGTGGGACCTTTGTACGGGAGTTTCGGAGTTTCGGGGTTTTGAGGAATGTGGAACTACCTCTTAACCACTGTTATTCCCATTGCGCTCGTTAGGGCCCCAGTTACGGTTTAGCAAACATACGAACGAATGAGACTGAAAGACCCCTAGTTCTCGCCAGAACCTCCTTCTAATAGAAGGTAAATTCCTATACAATATCTGAAGTGCAGTCGGGATCTGTTGTGCCACTGTTGTTATAGCTGACTCCGCTGAAAAGTGGGTTCTGTGTCGTGCAATGTTACCAGATTCACACACAAAAACTTCTTGAACTTTCAGAGCGTTTGTACAGACTTACATGCATGCATTTATTTATATAAGTATGTATTCCTTTCTACTATAGGCACACAGGAGAAGACTAGTCGTCTTGGGGAGAGGACTAGTCGATTACATCAACCCTGGCACTTATTTTTATCGACTCCAAAGGATGAAAGGCAAATTTAACCGCGGCAGAATTTGAACTCAAAACGTGAAGACGGGTGAAGTCTCGCAAAGCATTTTGTCCGGCGTGTTAACGATTCTACCAGCTCGTCACCTTCCACTTTCATATTTTAGCACAAAGTCAGCAAGTTCAGGAGAGAAGTTAAGTCGATTACATCGACTCTAGTGCTCAACTGATACTTATTCTATCGATACGGACAGGCAGAGTCGATCTCGACAGAATTTGAACTCAAAACGTGAAGATGGACGAAATTCCAGCTTTCCGCCTTTATGTATGTATATATTAAAAACAAAAGAATAAAATATTGCGTGGACTTTATAACGAAAAAGCATAAAATATTTACACTTCTATCAAAAGATTTCATCAGTTGTCCCCTGTTTTATCTACTCCGCGTTTCGTTAAAACCGTCCTTCCCGCAAAGCAAATTAAATAAAATTTGGGATTTTTCTTCTTTTTTTTGCGGAGGGTTAAAGTGGTAACAAAAACAGAACAGTAAGAACAAAACAGTGAAAACAAACGGGGAAGCTTGTTAAGCCAAGACGATGTGAAGTGGTGAACGCTGGAAAAACGAACTTTGAGAAGAGACAGGCAAAAGCACGTCTTGTCGTTAGAAAGGAAGTAGAAGAAAGATGATAGCCATTGGTCACATGTGAGCAACGAGTATATAATGTATATATACATAATATAATGTATATATCCATTATATTATATTATATATTTTATATTTATATACATATATCATTTATATATATATATATATATACACATATCTATACATACACACACATATTTATATATATATATATATATTATACATATGTATATATATTAAATATACATACTTCATATTACACACACACACACACACACATATATATATATATACTTTAAAAATGTAAGCAAAAGATAAAAGGCACACACACACACACACACACACACACACATATGTATTTAATTATTTATAGGTATGTGTGTGTGCGTACGTATGCGTGTGTGTGTGTGTGTGTGTGCGTACGTATGCGTGTGTGTGTGTGTGTGTGTGTGTGTGCGTACGTATGCGTGTGTGTGTGTGTGCGTATCTGTATACGTACATGAATGAGGACATACATTCACTCGTGTGTATAAGTGTGTGTTTGAGTAAAATGGTGTAATATGACCCATTGAGCCATTTTCCTTCACACCTAACCTAAAACCAAGCCATTCAACGAACAGAGTAGAAACAACAAGCAACAGAACGTGATCGAAACGTTCAACTATTAATCCATGAACTCGATGTCAAGCTACGCCAGCTTTCTGATGACTGAAACCAGTAAATTGAATAGAGACGAAATTAGTGTTGTGATATTATAGAACAGACTGGATTACTGGCTGCCCAGCTGGCTGGCTAGTTGGCTGGCTAGCTGGCTGGCTGGCTGGCTGAATGGATGGATGGATGGATAGATGTCTTGTTAGATGGATGAATGAATGAATGAATTGATAGCTAGATCGATGGATAGATTAATATATAGATGGATTTCTGGATTTCTGGATTAATTACTAAATGGACTCGCTACTGATTGGATGTTTAAGTAGATGAATGATTTGGGGGAGGGAGTGCCGGCAAGGAGGTAGTTTAGATAGACTGTATAGATGGATGGATATGAAGAAGAGTCTCATACTACAAGAAAATGACTGGATCGAAGAATCAATAGAGAGGTAAAGTACAAAGTTATTGATTTCTTAATCATTATGTGGTTGAGAAGCATTATTACTCTACAAGTTTCAGAATTAATTAGAAAGATCAATAGGTAGATCATGATAAATATTTATGCTTGTATGCATTTCTATGTATTTCTATGAGTGTTAATGGATATTTGTTCTTTATCTTTTAGCTTTTATTCTTTACTTGTTTCAGACATTGGACTGCGGCCATGCTGGAGCACCGCCTTGAAGAATTTTAATCGAACAAATCGATCCCAGGATTTATTTTCTTATAAATTCTGGTACATGTGCTATCGGTTCCTTGTGTCGAACAGCTATATTACAGAGGCGTAAACAAACCAACACCCACTTTGAAGCGGCCGGGACACACACATACACATATCTATCTATCTATCTATCTATTCATTTATCTCTCTCACTCTCTTTCAGAATTTCAGAAATATTTTACGGATATCCACGTTGCCACTAACCGATTGAATTTCGTAGATTCATCTCATTGCTTTGTTTCCTTGGAAATTCCTGCATTTCGAGGCTTTAATCTTAAACAGCTTACTAATACTACTGGCACTCCGTCGGTTATAACGACGAGTGTTCCAGCTGATTCGATCATCGCAACAACATGCTCAATGTAGTTCTCAGGAAGATTCAACACGACACGGAATGCGACAAGGTTACACCTTTGAATTACAGGTACAACTCACTTTTACCAGCCGAGTGGACTGGAGCAACGTAAAATAAAGTGCCTCGCTCGAGAACACAACGTGCTACCGGGAATCGAACTCATGACCATACGATCGTGATAGCTCACTACGCCTATGATGATGTGTACGAATGAAAGTCTATAGCTCCGATACAAGAGTTATAAGTTCCTCCTAAGTTCGCTATAGATGCTACCTTTCTCCAGAACATTAGACAATACAATGACATCCGCTTAGCAACTGATTTCTATATCAGTGCCTGACTGCTGTTCTCTCTTTCGCCAGACGATATCTGGTTTGTTGTGTTTTAAGGCAGCGAGCTGGCAGAAACGTTAGCACGCCGGATGAAAAGCATAACGGTATTTCGTCTGTCTTTACGTTCTGAGTTCAAAAACCGCCGAGGTCGACTTTGCCTTTGTCGATCAATTAAGTACCAGTTTCGAGCCTTGTGCCTAGAGTAGAAAAGAATACGTGCATAACTTTCTACTGATATGATGAATGTTTCTGTTCCAAGATTTTTGCATAAGTTATGTAGGTCCCTCCATCATCCAGCATGTAATTCCTACATCCTCAAGAGATAGTAAGGATATCATTTTGTGGAAGATTTAGTTGCGATTTCTATCAGGTTGAACTATCTCCTGTAAAAGGCTCCTTCGCTATCTTTTTCTCCCTATCCCTCCTTCCCCCTTACTCTCTGAGTCTCTCTGTATCTTTCTTTCTCTATCTGTCTTTTTCTCTCTCCTCCTCTCTTTCTCTGTCAGTCTGTCTGATTCTCTTTCTCTCTCTCTGGTTCCTAAGGTAATGGATACGCTTGGATACATCAAGAAAGTGGATTTAATACGGTCAACTCCAACAGTTCCCCCTTCGTAACAACAGGATGTGAAATTATCCAGCTCTTGGCACGAATTTGACCAAATATCTCTCGATAAAATCGATGATCAATTCATCGATACTGTCATTAATTTTCAATGAGTGCGATAAGCTATTCTACTATAATTTATTGCCGCAAAATTGTCCATATATTTATGTGCTTGTCCGCGTGTGTATGTGCGTTTGCATCAGTGCGTGAGTGAGCGTGTGTGAATGTGTGCGTGCGCGAGCGTGTGTGTATGTATGTGTGTGTGTGTATGTGTGTGTGAGGATGCATAGGAATTTTTGCAAAATAAAGAATATTTTGCTAGTGACGTTATTGTTTTTATTATTGCTGTTGTTTTTGATAGCTTTAATAACAATAAAATAGTAGTAGCAGTAGCAGTAGTAGTAGTAGTAGCGATTATGTTTATCAATTTTTATGTTGTTGTTGGTGTTGTTGCTGTTATTATCATTATTGTTCCCAAGCAAAATCCTTCTTAAGCAAAATCCTTCTCACTACTTTCTATTTCGTCCAAATAATATCCCCAACTATCTGGCCCTTGTAGCCTACTTAAAATTGCTGTTATTGTTATTATTATTATTATTATTATTATTATTATTGTTATTATTATTATTGTTATTAATATTATTATTATCATTTATTATTTTTATCATTATCATTATTTATGTATTATTATTATAATTATTTTCATTAGTAGTAGTAGTAGTAGTAGTAGTAGCAGCAGTAGTAGCAGTAGCAGCAGCAGTAGTAGTAGTAGTAGCAGCAGCAGTCTCAACGAAATCCTCCTCCTCTTCATCATCGTTAATGTTGTTGTTATACTTATTGTTTCGTCAATTATTTTTCCAGTTTTTGGCTTTTATTTTCCTTTGATCTCAGATTCTCTAAACCAGTGTCCGTTTGTGTATGGCAGTGCGTGTGTGTGTGTATGTGTGTGCGTGTGTGTGTGTGCGTGCATGTATATTTGGTTTGTGTGAACGTGTGTGAACATGTGTATGCGTGAGTGTGAGTCCGTGTCCATGTGGATGTGTATATGCATACATGTGTGTGTGTGTGTGTGTGTGTGTGTGTGTGTGTGTGTGTGTGTGTGTGTGTGTGTGTGTGTGTGTGTGTGTGTGTAATTGATGTATTCCCATTATCACCCTGTGCTATTGTATAAATACATATACAGTGTGAGGAGTGGAGGAAAGAAAGGAGGACACAGAGACAAAGAGTAAGAGAGATGAACATATACAGAAGGGAGAGAGAGAGAGGGAGAGAGAGAGAGAGAGAGGAGGATAGATAGGTAGATAGATAGATAGATGATTGGATGGATGGATATTAGAGAGAGAGTGAGAGAGTGACAACAGAGATATAGATAGAGAAAGGAAAGCGATAGGAGACGATAAATTTCATTTTTCTTTTCTATTTTTTGTTTAATTCTGTGGGTTTAATTATTATTAATTATCATTAATCATCATTATTATTATTATTATTATTATTATTATTAATGTTTTTGTTGTTCTTCTTCTTATTATTATTATTTTAGTATTAGAATCATCGTATTCAATGATATCAATAACGGAATGTCGTAATAACTCATTGCTATTCTATTACGAAACCAACATCTTAAAGACCAATTCCTTTTATCACCATTTTTTATCGTAATCACACTTCTTTTAAAGCAAAAAAAAATATTTTGAAAAATAAATAAACAAGCAAACCACAAAACAATTCGATGCAGAATATTTGTCTTGCACAAGGAATATTCTATTTTAACAATGGTTAATATTTCTTTGTTTATTTCATTTTTAGTAATCATTATTTATTATTTATTTATTAGTAATGTTTTGTATTTTTGTCTTCT
Source organism: Octopus bimaculoides (assembly GCF_046866305.1). Lineage (NCBI taxonomy): Eukaryota > Metazoa > Mollusca > Cephalopoda > Octopoda > Octopodidae > Octopus > Octopus bimaculoides. The sequence continues at coordinate 28,368,437 of NC_142950.1, read as the reverse complement.
ATTTTATTTTGTTTGGTAATTCCTTTTCACTTTATTTTTTATGTTTATTATTATTATTTTTAATGTTTTTGCATTCTTGTTTTATTTTATTCAATTTTTTTTATTTTGCTTATTTTTCATTTATTGATTATTGTTTTTTGATTTTTTAATATTCTTATTCCACATTTCATTTTATTTTGTTTAATTAATTTATTTATTCATATGTTTATTTGTTTTTATTTATTTTTTATGTAATGCATTGATTTATCATTTTCATGTATTCGTTTTTACAGATTTTATAAATTATTTATCTATTTATGTATTACTTGGTCCTTCCGGTTTCTATTGTAATACCTTCAATCAGGAACATTTCGGATGTCGTACAGGAAACTGATAATTTCACATGTAGAACAGAGAGAGAGGGGGGAACGAGAGAGAGAGAGAGGGGGGAACGAGAGAGAGAGGGGGGGAACGAGAGAGAGAGAGAGGGGGGAACGAGAGAGAGAGAGAGGGGGGAACGAGAGAGAGAGAGAGGGGGGAACGAGAGAGAGAGGGGGGGGGGGGGAACGAGAGAGAGAGAGAGGGGGGGACGAGAGAGAGAGAATGAGAGACAGGGAGGTGTTGAAAAAAGTCAGTGAACGAAAGAAAGAAAAACGACGTGTATGTATGAGTGTGTATGTGTATGTGGGTATAATATATGTGTGCAGATGTGTGTGTGTGTGTGTGTGTGTGTGTCTGTGTGTTTAAAAGAGTGAACTACAGAGAGACTTAGCCCCTGTCAGAAATGCTGTACAGATGCGTAATCCCTCGATACGAACACCAGAAGACTCTCAGCAACACACCAGCGCTTGATGATGTGTCGGTCATATTTAAAGCACTGCATATCATCTCCGTTTGGCTGTCCTACTCCGTTACACTCCTTCACTGTTCCTGTCAGACATGACAATCGAGTTTCATGTTCTCATGTTTGTTTCATGGGATGAAATTATTCCAAAAGATGCGTGAACAGGGTATTAAATGTCCACTGTACATAATAACTGTTTCTAAAGTTGACACATGATGACACGTGATGGAACTTTTGTGAGAGAGGCGAAGAGTTCCTTCGTCTGGTAAATTTTTGGTTGACACTGAATGCGGAGAGGTGGGAGGTGCTTCAGAAAGTTACACGACAATGAGATTGTAACTCAGGAGGTCAAGAGAATGCAACGAAGTATTCATATTTAACGCAGACAATGTCTTCGATGTGGAGCTCGGGTTCGTAAGTTCGCTTTGCAATCACGTAAACTCACATTCGAAGCTACGGCGCGCCACTTTGGTAAGGTGACTACTAACATAACTTATTAGTAGAACTCAGGGGACGCAAAGCAAAGTGTACGGAAGCCGTCATGCATGTGTGTGGGGGTGTCTGTGTGCACGCACGTCAATGTATGCATGTAAATTTCTTTACAACTCTGTATTACATTATTTACATTATTTACATTTGACGGAAAATTTTTCCTCATCTTTTTGGCTGTAAACACACGGGCATGTGGCGTGGTTGTTAAGAGAGCGGGCTACTAACCCCAAAATTGCGAGTTCGATTCCAGGCAGTGGACGAGGTAGTGCTACCCTGGGTGAAGAGGGTGGCTGCTGCAGGAATCTGCAACATGCCACACAAGCAGGAGAACCCAGTCATGGCTGTCGGACAATTTCTGCGACCGCATCACTCCTAACATCTTGGCCACCTAGAAGTTGAACGAGTGATCAACAAAAACTCCTTATAACACCAAAGATGAACTGAAGGTAAGGATTATGGCAGCATTCACCAATTTGAACTAGGAAACCGTCCGGAAGAATTGCAGGAGATTCCAAGTTGTCTGGCGGCCAAAGGCGATTTTATTGAATAAATTTACTCTTTAGTATTTCAAGATATTTTAACTAATTTTGCTAAGTATATCTGTTAAAATGAGATGTCAGTGTTATTTTCATTTTTGCGTAATTGAGACGACAGTTTATTCATCACAGACAGACAGACAGATTAAGTGAGAGAGAAAGGGAGAGAATATAGTACACCTGCGAGCCATAGGCTGGAGTGTGCTGATGGGTATCTTCATTCCATTCAATGTGCTGTGCTTTCTTTAGGTGAGGTCTTGGGTGTCCTTGTGTGTAACAGCAGTAGTAGTATCGTTGATATGAAAGCAGCACTTAACAGTAGAACTCATTTGAACCTTGTAGCTGTTGGTGACTGAAACATTTCTTTAACCTTAAGAGAAAGGTCAGCTTTTGTGATGCTGTCTTTACTGCCAATGGATGAAATATATTCGTTGGCGTTTGATATATTTAATGCAAGTTTTGCTGTAGTTTTCTCAGTAATGTTCAAACCGACTATAATACATTTCATGTTCGTTAGGTTGTGATTTATCCGGTTAATACTGCCACTATCTATAGTAATATCTAATGTACGTTGGGTTACAAATCCCTGGTTACTGTCGACATTCGCTGAAATATATCTAACATATTATTGGTTTATTTTGACACAAAGGTAGAATATTTTTTTTTATAAATAGGTTCGTTCTATAGCAATACTCTTATTGCCCAGACATACTTTAACTCGCAAATTATTCCGGACTGACAAGGTGTGTAGTAACGAAAAGTTTTTTATTGGCAGTTTAGTTCACAAAAACAAGTAGCTAAAGTTTACGAGCTTTCCATTCTTCCGTCTCACCTCCGTCCCATTTCCGGGAAATTTTGTTCAGTGATAGGGGAAAAAATCGTTACAGGAGAATTTTTGCTTCGGAGAGACAGATATATGTGATGGCTTTAATTAAAATTGTTTCGGCCTTTTGCGAAAACTGACTAAACAACGGATCGTGTCCAATTTTTTTTTAATGGAAATGTACAGAAGATTCCGAGATTTTTCTCTCTCTTTCTTCCAGTGAAAATTATTTCTTTTATCGCTTGTATTTAATTTTATCAGTGAGTAAAGACAACTGTATGACGTATGAGAACACGGTACTATGTTTATAGTTAGGCTTGTGACTTTTTGTTAGAGACAGATCTAAGTTAAGCATTTAAGGACAATGCCAGACGCCAATGTTAGACTTAGCGCACGCACGCACATACACATACATAAATACATACACACACAGACGAACACATATATCCACACATATACACCCACATATTCTCAGTGAGTTGTCTGTGAAGCTTCGGTTAAATACTCGACAATCATGGTTAGTAACACGTTTAAAGTGAAGTCGCATTGTCTAGAGTTTTTGTATAATATGAAACATCTAATGAGATCTACACGGAAAGCTGTAATATATCAAGCTAGAATCACATCAGTAATCACACGAATGTATTGTAACCTCAACAAAACCTGAGTTCAATCTTTATCTGGATTTCAGTTTTAAAAAACTTCACCGAGACATTGTGTCTGCATGAGTTCTTAAGATTACTGATTTGGTGGAAAACTGAAGAGGTGTGCCTATGTATGTATGTACGTACATACATATGTATGTATATGTGTGTGTATGGATATATGTGTGCATGAGTGTGTATGGATGTAATGTATTTATGTATTTACTTATGTATGTATTTAAGTATGCATTAATGTATGAATGTAAGTATTTATGCATGCATTTATGTATGAGTGTATGTACGCATGAATGTATGTATGCATGAATATGTATATATATTTATGCACATATATGTGTAGGTACATATATATGTATGCATCTATTTATCTACGCATTCATGTATTATATATATATGCATGCATGTATGCGAGTTTGTATTATATATGGAAGCATGCATCTATATATACATATGTATATACATATTTATATATATTCTATATCTACCTCTCTCTCTCTATATATATATACATATATATATATATACATTAACAATAATAATATAACAATAAAAGAATGAATGAGATCTCGATATTATGTAAAATAGAGGAATTTATCTATAAATATATGTGACAATTAGTTGGTTGTCATAATAAAACTCAGAGTTTCGGATACAGGGGCTGAAGTCTGCTCCGGCATCTAATCAGTTATTAAGACTATAACTGAGGAGATGCGGGAGCAGGCTTCAGCACCGGTATCCAAAACTCTGAATTTTATTATGACAACCAACTATATTTAGCAATGTTAAATCTCTGAACGAGGTATAAACAGTAACTGCACGACAACGTGAAGTATATTTGCCACTTAAATGCGGCTAAACCCTAAGGGTGAATGTTACTGTTGCTCTTAGCTCCAGGAGAACATCTCCTCCAGCTGGCTATCGACACACATCTGTGCCCTGTAGGTATTTGCAAAGGGAAGTCATCCTTCCTATCGTTGATCTGACATGATACGCACGGACTCGAGTTTCTGGGTATTTACCCTTCGTCAGCGTCTACTATCAACCTACAAACAGACTGAAAATAGAATACACAGATCCAGTGAATACGTGGCCTAATTTTGATCATACGGAATTTAGTACTTTCCGTGTTAATCATGTGTCCAAATTCTGCTCAGGTCTACTTTGATTCTTATCCTTTCGAGATCTCGTGGCAAAAGTAACATAGCTGTACGATATACAGCAGATTCAACGTTCACATCGCACAGGCGGTGTTACAACTTTTCCTCCATTTCTTTTATACATTTAATATATAAATAACAGCAGTAAACTGTGATAAAGGGTTCCTGACTGCAAATAACTCGGTGGCAAAGTAAACTCGTCTTTACAGACAAAACATACAACTATTATAACAACAACGATGAATTCTATACAGTAATAATTAGGCTGACTTTAAGTCCTAGATGAATTTGTTTCACTTCACTTATACACAATAAATGACATTGTTAAAGACACGAATGTGACTATATACAATTCCATCGTTTTATCCTTTCTCGCGTGATTTTATGAGGCGTAAGTAAAGAAAAATAATCAATAGTTATTGTTGAAGAATAATTGATAATTTTACATCCCATAACATCTTCTTACAGAGATCTATCAATCCTTATATATACACTAATATATACAATTATAAGTATATACAAATATACATATATGTATATATATTATATATGTATATATATTTGTATGTATATATATATATATATATATATATGTGTGGGTGTGTGTGCGCGTGTGCGTATGTGTGTGTGTATTATATGAAATATCCATTATATATATATATATTACATATATGATATATAGATGTATGTATATTTATATGTATAATATATAGATAGATAGTAATATAGATAGGTAATATATATAAAAGACATATATATGTATATGTACACACACACACATATATATATATATATATATATGCACACATAGAAATATGTACACACGTATGTATGTTTCTGTATATATTTGATTCATTTATAGCAGCGTGTGTGTGTGTGTGTGTGTGTGTGTGTGTGTGTGTTTACGTGCTTGAGAGAACGTTATACTGTATTTCTGTGTGGAAACAACAACGCCCATTATCATTTTCTAACGTTTGTCTATTAAGAAATAAAATAAGTGAAGAAATAATTCATTATAGAATAAAGAAAGAAAGAAGAGGCGGGGAGAGAGAGAGAGAGAGAGAGGCTTCAATATTCACAAGAAATAATGTAAATAAATAGAAATTGTTGAAACAGAAAATAAACATGATTCAAAATATCCAATGATTAATATTGAACTTACGAGAGAGGGGAAACACGAAAAAGAAATGGGAAAAGAAAAAGAAATGAGTTATACAAATCCTTTTGTGAAATTATCTATTATCGAATTACAATGAATATATACATCCATGCACACATCCGTACACACACACACATATACATATATATATATTTATATACCTATTGTTATTATTATTATTATTAAACACATAATGAAAACAATAGGGATGCCACATAGAGAAAGAGCAATAAATAACTCCGCTGTGAGATGGATTTCATCTCTGTCTATATTTATATAGAGAGAAATAATGAACACCAAACCACATGGTTCCGGGTTCAGTCCCACTGCGTGGCACCTTCGGTAAGTGTTTCCTACTATAGTCTCGGGCCGACCAAAGCCTTGTGAATGGATTTAATGCACAAAAACTGAAAAAAGCACGTCGTATATATATATATAAATGTCAGTGTGTGTCTTTGTGTTCTTGTTTATCACCCCATCACCGCTTGACAACCGGTGCTGGTGTATTTACGATCCCGTAACTTAGTAGTTCGGTAAAAGAGCCCAATAGAATAAGTGCTAGGCTTAAAAAGTAAGTCCTGGGGTCAATTGTTCGACTAACAATCCCATCAAGGTGGTGCACCAGTATGGCCGCAGTCAAATGACTGAAACAAGTAAAACAATAAAAGAAGACAATGAGGGTTTGTGCTACAGTTAATTTCAGGCACTTCGCATAAAAAAAAATAGTTTATTTCGATAATAAAATGTCTTATTCTTTGCCTGAATTTGTTAGATTTTACTCTGTCGATAAAACCTTCACATAGCTATATCATCTTCGTTGCTAAGAACAAAAATTGTAACAGGCCTTTTTCCAAATATGCTACTGGTAACTCACAATTTTGTTTTCTAATGTAGAGTGAAAATTTTTCAAGTGGTAAATTATTCTGATATAATATAAGTATTAATTAATTAATTGATATATACATATATTTCTCGGTTTATTTATTTATTTGGTTCCACTCCTTTCTTCCTCCTGTCGATTCTCATCTGGTTGTGTTGAATGCTTTTTGTTCAACTCCGGAAAAGATAAGCTGAACAAACCGTAGCAATTGTACTTTATTGGCTTTCTTCATTCAACTAACGTGTGTATATGTGTGTGTATGATGTCCGTATATGCATACAAATATATATATGTATATATATACATGTGTGTATATACATCTATATATGAATGTGCGTGTATAAACATATATATATATTTATATCATGTCTAGATGTATGTATATATATATATATATATATACATGTGTATATATATATATATACATGTATATATATATATATATATACATGTATATATATATATATATATATATATATATATATATATATATATATATATGCATGTGTATATGCATATATATATATGCATGTGTATATACATATATATATATGCATGTGTATATACATATATATATATGCATGTGTATATACATATATGTGTATATATACATGCATATATCTATATATTTATATCATGTGTAAATGTGTATGTATATATATATATATATATATATATATATATATGTATGTATGTATGTATGTATGTATGTATGTATGTATGTATGAATTTAAATATCTATATATGTAAATATCTATATATGCTGCGTTTGTTGAGTATATAAACATTTGGCTGTTTGTTTCTCTGGAGACAGTCAGAATGATGTAGACGCCACTGATGAGGACCCAAGAAGGTTCGAAAATCAATTAAGGTTGTTCATTTTTTCAGTCTGTGGAGAAATGGCTAAAATTTGCCCTACCATATATAACATTTATATTATGGCCATACCTTGATACTGTGTGGACTAAGATCCCCGTTGACAGGCCGCTGGTATTTATAGAGTGATAAACACCTATGTTATGCAAATTAAGGGCCCCTTTATAGAATAACTGCTGCATTTGTTGAGTATATAAACAGTTTGGCTGCTTGTTTCTCTGGAGACTGTCCGAATGATGTAGACGCCTCTGATGAGCCAATAATTTTTTTCAGTCTACGGAGAAATAACTAAAATTTGCCCTGTTTATAATTATACCATATGTTACATATATATATGTGTGTATATGTATATATAAATGAACCGATTTCATTATACAATATTTTAATAAGGAAAAGCAACAGAAAACACCAGCTAAGTCACAAGCATTTACTCACGATCAACTTTTATTTCCTATCCTACAAGTAAGTGTCCAATGTGGCCACCACCTGCAACATGGGCAACATCAATGTGTATGTATATATACATATGTTCAAAAGTATGTATATAATATATAGAAGTACAAACACACGGTACAAACGGAAAATACACATAGAATGTCCATAAACCCTCATCAGTTATCCTCCAAAGAATCATAGCAATTCCACACGCCTTTCGGAGTACGAACGAATTTGAATCAATTGTTTTGTTCCATACATGTAACTCCCAATAAATGTGTTGCGTGTCCTTCCTTCGTTTGTCTGTTCACTCGTGTGTGTGTGTATATATATATATATATATATATACATAGAGGGAGAGAGAAAGAGAGAAGGCACCCCACGAAAAATGAAAATCCAACCCTCAGTTAAGATTACAGCTGAAAAACAGTTATGCTCTCTTTGGTGGTATATAAAGGTACAGTCTATCATAAAGTGTTAAACCAAAACGAAACAGATAATGCGAAGTATTGTCGTCAACTGGAGAGCACAACACAAAAATTTTAGAAAAAGCGCCCATTATTGGTTAGTATAAAAAGCGTTATTCTTACATGATAAAACAAGACCACATATTGTCCTGGTTACTCGGGAAAAGATAAGAACGTTAAATATAGAAGTTATGCCTTATTCTTCGTAATCGTCTGACCTTGCTTCATCTAACTCATCTTTTCAGATTAATGCAACATTATTTAAAAGGGAAACAGTTTGTGAATTAAGATGGGGTTAAAGATGATATTGAGGGTCACTGTGTTTTGAAACCTGAAGCATTTTACGACCGAGAGATCAACTATATTCCAAAAATATGGGATTACGTACTCAATAATGAGGGGGGAAACATTATCTTGATATAGAAAGACTGGCACTGCCAGTTACGACGAGGAGTGTTCTAGTTGAACCGATCAACGGAACAACCTACTCGTGATATTAATGTGCAAGTGGTTGAGCACTCTACAGACATGCGCACCACGTAACGTAGTTCTCAGGGAGATTCAGCATCACATTGTGCGTGACGAGGCTGGCCCTTTGAAATACAGGTATTACTAATTTTTGCGAGATGAGTAGACCGGAGCAATGTTCCTTGCTCAAGGACACAACGCACCGCCGGGAATCAAACACACGATCATAGGATCGTGAGCTTAATGCCCTCAACACTGAGCCACGCGCCTTCAATTGATTTAGGATTTATAAATATGTGTGTGTGTGTGTGTGTGTGTGTGTGTGTGTGTGTGTGTGTGTGTGTGTGTGTGTGTGTGTGTGTGTGTGTGTGTGTGTGTGTGTGTGTGTATGATATAGTATAATATACACACGCATGCTATTTTATATGAGTATATTCGACATATATCTTTGCAGGTCATTTACTTCAGACAGACACTGCTCATAGCTCCAATAACTTTTAATTTATTGTTGAGCACTCTCGGTGAGTAAATGCTTCGATTACAGATTCACACATATACATGCGTTTGTTTATATGATATACGCATACAGTCATATATATATATATACAGGAGTGAGAGAGAGAGAGATGTATATGTGTCTGCGTTTGTTGTGCCTATGTGATGTGTTAATTTATCCGTGTATGTATATATATATATATATATATATATATATATATATATATATATATGTGTGTGTGTGTGTGTGTGTGTGTGTGTGTGTGAGTGTGTATATGCGTGTGTGATGTGTTGAAATGTGTGTGGTAGACGTACGCACTACTGGATTGTTGTTTTAGCTGTTCTGCATACAGCATAACACCACATCTACCATCTTTCACACAATGCGTCTTTGAATCATCCACTCGCCATCCACATTACACCTAGCTTCGTCACTACTTTAACCCCCAAAAGGTTTTAACTAATCATTTCCTGCAAAATTACAGTTGTCTGAACATAACTTCCCTGCCTCCTGTTAATTGTAGTCGAGCTTCTTAGAGTAAGAAGAGACATTATTCTCTATTTTATCGTTGAACACCAGAATAGGAAAGAAACTTTGCAAGTGAAAGCTGCTGTCAACTAATTTCACATGTGAATGTTAATTCTTATAATGTTATTCACTTCACATAAAACCGAAAGTACAAGTGAAGAACCAAAGACGTTCGCTTTTAGTGTTTCTTTCTCACGGCATACAAACGTTATTTTACCAATTTTATTAAATCTTGTTTTCTTTTTGCATTTATTTATTTATTTTTTGTTTTGTTTTGGACGAATGTGGAACAATATAACTTTTCTCCGATTCTACCCTATTGTTTTTGGATTTTTTGTTCTGCTTTTTTTTGTTTTTTGTTTTTTTCTGTATCTTTACCAATAGTTTTTTTTTTCTTTTTAATCTGGCATCCGACTAGATTTGGCCAACCTAGCACTATCAGCAACTACTCCACTTTCAACTTTACCATTCGTCTTTTTTATTCTCGATAATATATAGAGTAGCAAACAGTCCGAGGCAGAAATGTTAGAGCGTCGGATGAGATTCCTTGTGGCGTTTGTTCCGGCTCTTTCGTTCTGAGTTCTTGCCAGGTAGATTCAGTCTCTCACCTGGTTTAGCACCAACACCTGGCCTGTTCTTAGGTTCCTTTAGCGGAGTTCACACTCTTGCAATGTATTTGGAACAGGTCTTCTGTTTGAGAGTAACTTCTTCCTTAACCCTTCCTCTCACTACTACCTACCTTCACTAACTAAATGGGACTCCACCATTTACGACGAAGAGTGTTACAGTTGACCCAATCAACAGAACAGCCAGCTCGTGAAATTAACGTGCAAGTGGATGGACACTCCAGACATCCTTAACGTAGTTCTGAGAGATTCAACGTGACACGGAATGTGAGGAGGCTGGCTCCTTTGAATTACAGGTACAACTCATTTTTGCCAGCTGATTGGACTGCAGCAACGTGAAATAAATCATGTTGCTTAAGGACACAACGGGCCGTCGGGAATTGAACTCACGACCTTATGGTCGTGAGCCAAATATCTAACCACTAAGCCTTGCGCCTTCACTGATATTGTATAATACCAAATAGTCCCTGAAAAACAAGTGTAATATACTTTTCCCTCACAGACTAAGAAATAAAAACAACACCACCAACAGGAAGAACGAAGCAATGAGAGTTTCAGTCGAAAGGTGTTCTTCCATCAGGATAATGTTCGGCCACATACAGCGTGGATGACATTCCAAAGGCTGGAACAGTTTAAATGGGAGACAATGCCCCACCCACCTTATCCGCCGGGCATTGCCCCATCTGATTATCATTTATTCTGCAATCTTCAAAATCATTTGGACGGAAAAAATATGAATTCTGTAGATGAGGTCAGAACAGTACAGGAACAATATTTTTTGTCACGGACAAGTGAATTTTGGAAGAGTGGCCTTGCAAGTCTACCAGATAAAGGGAAGAGTATTGTAGAAAATGAAGGAGAGTATATTTTAGATTAGAAAAGAACTTTATCTTAATTTTGAAAAATGGAATAAGTATTAAAAAATCGCATTTTTTATGAGATGAACCAATATATATATTCTTTTATATTTTCAGTCGTTTGACTGCGGCTATGATGGAGCGCCGCCTTAAAGGGTTTTAATCGACGAAAGCGACCCGAGGACTTATTCTTTGCTAGCGTATTAATTATTCTGTAGGTGATTTCGCCGAACCGCTAAGTTACAAGGACGTAAACACATCAACATCGGTTGTGAAGCGATGGTGGGGACTAACAGACACACAAACACACACACACATACACGCACACGCACATTAGCTGCATAAATATCTATTAACTTTAGTGACCTCACTGATGAAGTACAGATGACAAATTAATTTATATGCTCATTAATACAGAAACTCGAGTTTGGGGTTAACTAGAAATATTTTTTTAATATTTTCTTTCCCTTTGAAATTGCTTTTATTCGTGGTTTGGGTTTTGACTGCCCTTTCTAGCATGTAAGGTGTCCTGTCAAAGATCACCTCTTTCGTGTCTAAATACTTAATTGTTTGTACTCTATTATATATGAAAATATGTTGTCTATTGACGTTATTTCGCATGCTAGCCACCGGTATGAAATTTTTTCTAAATTTTCTTCCCTTATTATGTATGTATGTATATATATATATACGACGGGTTTCTTTCAGCTTCTGCTTACCAAATCCATTCACAAGGATTCGACCAGCGCGGGCCCATAGTAGAAGATACTTGTCCAAGGTATCACACAGAGTGGAACCGAAACCAAGCCTACATGGTAGGGAAGCACACCTGCGCCTATATCCGAATGAAAAACAAAATAGCTGCGATTGAGACCCCTTTTGACTCTAAATAAACTTAAATAGGACAGCTGACCTGGCACTAAACAACATTAATAACACGCAGAAGAATACTTTACAACAGAAAAACAGAGCAACTTTATTGGCATTTAGTAAGAAACTTCGCGAAATTTCTGCGAACTAATATATCAGAAGCAATGTAAAACTCAAGTGTTGCATGGAGCTGTGACTAAGTGGCATTTCTGCTACACTTTACTTTCAAATTCAAGTTTGCTACTTGACAAAACCGATCTCTTAGATACAATCTCAACGGTATAGATTTAATTAAGTTGACGACATGTCAGCGAACTTCTGCAAGCAATCAATGAATTAGCTATGTATGTATGTATGTATGTATGCATGCATGCATGCGTGTGTATGCATATATTTGTGTGTGTGTGTTTATGCATGTATATATGTATGCATATATATATGTTTGTATGCATGTATAGAGTTATGCAATATATGTATGTACGCATGTATATTTGCATATGAATGTGTATATCTATCTGTCAATATATATATATATATATATATACATATATATATATATATATGAATATATGTGTATGCATATATATATACATGCATATATGTAAGTATATATATATACATATTTATGTATATATATAACGTACATAAGCACTTACATCATATATGTGGATGCAAATACGCACACACAAACATACGCATGCACTCACACGCGCACAAACACAGACTCTCTCTCTCCCTCTCTCTCTCTCTCTGCCACTCTCTCACAAACATACATACACACACACACACACATATAACAGGAATCCTACTCTGGACTGATGGAACTGATCTTTTATCAACTACTCCTCCTCCGCTTCCTCGCATTCACTATTGCTATAACCAGAGGCACCACCGTCAGAAACACCACCATGGCCATCACCACCATTATCGTCGTCCTCATCAATATCATACGCTTGCCTTCCATAACTTCACAATACTACTCCGCTTAGCATGACCACTACTACGACTGCTAGTACTACTACTACCGAAAACAGCAACAACAAAAAGAAGATAATGAAGAAGATGGTAATGATGGTGAAGAACAACAACAAGAAAACGAAGATAAGGAAGAACAATATATATATATATATATATATAATACAAAGAATATATATGCATGTATACACACATATGTATATACTTTCATCTACAAGTGTATATAGATGCATATCAGGGTACAGGACGTTAGAACAATGAACTACAGACAACGGAACGAACTCATAGGAAAACAGAAAGCCACTTGGAATTATTCATCAGCTGCCTCTATTCTAACTCGACGTTTCGAAGATAATAATATATATATATATGTATATATATATATATATATATATATATACACACATAATTAAGGGATCAGCAACAGTTGTTTCACCACATACCGAAGTTCAGAAATAGCAGCTAAAGTTTCAGCACTTTAGCTGCTATTTCTGAACTTTGGTATGTGGTGAAGTAACTGTTGCTGATCCCTTGATTATGTTTATAAATGTATAAGAACTTTTAAATAAGTTCTTCACCGATAATAGTGTTTACATACCGAAGGGCTTGGTAAAAAATTATTAATTATTAATTTATTAAATAAATTAATAATCCTTTACCCTTTTATTTGTATATATATATATATACATATACTAACAGAGACATCCGGCGTCGCTCGGGATTAAAATGGTGTAGTTTATTTATATATATATATATATATATTACAGTTATGTTGAAACAGGTGAATCGGGAAAGTGCGGCATTGACGACAAAACATTTGTGGAGAAAATGATGGCCTAATTCGACTAATCGACATGTAATACATCGGAGGATTGGAGGATTCCAAGTGCTAACCTATCATGGAAAATTGGGGTGAAGGTATGTAATTTTTTAACCCTCCGAAAAGCTCAGTCAAATACTCTCCTTTGAGGCGGTCAGCACTACGTTTAACACGACCCATCGTATGGTTGACAGTCAAATGAATGGAGGTGTAATGGAGATATTCTAGGTAAATGGGTACATTCTAGAAATGAGTTGCAATAGGAGACGGTAAGGAGCTGGTAGTGCTTGCAATCTTACCTTACCGCCCGAGCAGCACATGCCATTAGTTCCATTTGGAAATTTGAAAGCTTTGCTAAAACGACAATTTGAGTGTAGCACACCATTTTGTACAGAATTATCATTTTTATAGGAATAGGATGGATAATATCCGAAAGCAGCTCCTGGTGTTGCAAAGAGCGAATTTGCATGTGATCTATTTATGTGAGCTATTGTATTGGACCTCTGTCTAATCTGGCGTGTTCTAATGATTCAGCATTAAGTATTACAGCATGCCTTAACTGACATTGGGAAAATCTCATCTCCCTTCTCTCTTGGGACTGACGTGCTGCAGCATGCATCTGCTGACCTTGAGAAAGTCTCGTCTCCTTTCTCTGTCGAGACACTCGCCTTTGTTTTCTGTAATCGTCCTCGTTTTATACGTGTTTCTGGAGGGATTACGCCTTTTCTTTGGTGGCATATTTTTTCAATATTGTAAACAAAAAATTATGAACATAGAAAAAATATACATTAATATCTATTTTTGTAAGCAATTGTAAATATATATTATATCGGTATTTTTGTATGCTGTGTAAATTTATGAAATATAAGCAAATGAACGAAATAAAACACGTATGGAACTGCTAATTTAACGGTAAATACCACAATAATTATTACAGAGAGACAAAGAATTTTATGTCTTACCTTACAACTTCTGCGATAATTATCCTCCGGTAATGGAATTTTGTATTGACACTGGCCAACTCACACTTCACGCATGTCAGTCGTCCACAAAGTATATAAAACAAGCAGCACACAAGGAGAAAGAAACAAAAATAAAATGACACGTGACAATTTTTTTTTTTTTCTAAAAACGTTCAATGACGTTAACTGGAGTGTGGGGGGTCGAGCAGACGTCATTCCACCTTTTGATTTATCATTACCATTCTTTTCGTTCGATTTTATTTTTCCTCCACTTTTATGTTCTTTTTCTGTCCTTGTGTTGTTCCCTCTGTGTTTCGACCCTGTGTGGTTAATAAAAAAATTAAATCGCCAGGTATGTATATGTATGTGTAGATGTGTAATGCGTGTTTAATAATGTACCGTATATAGTATGTCTGTACTTTTGTATGCAGTATAAATTAAGGATAGAAATAAATGGTAAAAAATGCATGAAATTATACACAAACACACGAGAAGTATGAAGCAAACAACTCTTCTTTATAAACACGATTGCGGTCTTTTTGGGATGAGTAACGCTGCAGTTTCCGTCTACCAAATTCAGTCACAAGACTGTGGTTGGCCTAGGGCTATCGTAGAAAACACTTGCCCGAGGTACCATGCAGAGGAATTGAACGTAGAACCATGTGGTTGGGAAGCAAACATCTCAACCACACAGTTATTCTTGCCCCTGATGTGTGTGTGTTTGCATTTGTTGTTAAATCGAGTATTGTGTCCCACTATGACTCAAAGTTTGCAGTCCATCAAGCAGAGATCTTTAAAATGAATGCCAGATTCAAATACGTACTGAGGTCAGTATGATCAAATGAAGTTTTGAAGGTGTTACCCCATCATAGCGAAAGTCGAAAGACTAAACTCAGTAAAATAATGTTTAAAGACTTAATGGCTTCAAATTTAAGGTAATGGATTACTAGCCACAAGATTATGAATTTAAAACTTCCATTCTATACGATAACGCTATATGTACATCAATTAACAATTATAATTTAAATTTGAATGGTTAGCAGTAAGAAATATGTCCAGATTTCTTTAAAATTATTGTACAAAATATTCTGAGAAAAAGTTTTTTTTTCACCACAACAAAACACACACACATACAGATGTGTTTGTGGTAACTTGAGCTACTACAAATTGCAGCCAAATCTCTCTTAAAACATACCTTTTCATCAAAAGAAAGACAGATTTACAGTATTTTAAGAAGAAAAAAAAAGACTATACAATAAGTCTGCTACATCAGAGGCAACTCTGAGCTAAAATAAAAAAGCACATTCAAACAAACTTCACATTAAAAGAGTATCTACTAAATAATAGTAGTAAAATTGACGATATATCTTCGAAGTTTCATTCCCTTGTAAAACCATGTATTTTAAACATTTTTTCATTATGTTCTATGTAAGACATATTCTTCAAGCAGTTGCCTCTCTTAGCTAAAGATCTCAAAATTGTGCGACCCGACCTCGTTTCGGGGGTTATTTTTGTAGTAAAAAAGAGTTCATGTGCAAAAGACATACTTTATTTGGCAGTCGAAAGATTACTGAATCTTTTGATACCTCATACGTCAAAATCAGCAACTCAATTTTTGAATCCATAAGGAACATACATCACCCCCACACACACATACACACAAACTCTGTTTTATATATCAAGATATATATGTATGTGACATGGGCTCTTCCATTGAAACTGTAATCTCGCAGTCGTGAGTGCGACATCCTAACCACTAACGCATGCGCCTTCATAAGATGTATATAAAATGTATGCATTGTATAACTTTCTGCGAGACGTATCGACGCGAGAGGTAAGAACCGACAGGGAGAAAACCGGTACATTCGAACAGTAATACTTTTGTTATTTTTCCACCCCAGTTTTCCAAATACTCCCTTATCATTCTCGTCATCGGAAATGCAGTAACCCTGTAATTAGTCTATTGGAAACCTATAACAGAAATCTGATATAATTTCATTTTAAAACTTATAGTCTAGCGTTGATCTATCTTAACCAATCGACGTTCAAATGAAAGGTATTGGCTCTAGGCTTTGTTGATTGAAATAGCCATAAAATTCTTTTGGAACCTTTCCCCCCCCCCCCCTTCATTGCTAAGCCCACTGCGTCGGTCAGCGACGCTACTCTGATATGAACCCACAACTAGATTTTTATTCTATGGAGCATTCACTTAATCGATATAATATAATTGAGTAGAAATAAATCGCAACGATTTATGCTATAATACAGATACGACGAACATTCGAATGCGTTGGTTCCAAGAACCTAAACAGAAGTGAATTCTCACGACAAACGAAACGATTTGTTGATGGCGAATGCAAAAATTCACCAGAGGCATTTAGTGTTTGAGTGAAACCAGCATCTGTCGAAAATTATCTAAGAAGGGAATGTCGATGTATAAGACATCGTGGTGGTTTACATCAAAATATCGAGAGAAGATAAAAGAAATATGAAAGATTCTGGCGGAAGAATTGATTCTTTTATTTTAATAATATCAAAAGATTTCGGTCCTCATCAAGGTTACGAGTTTTCACTGAGAACAGTGATTCGCCACGTCCTTTTGATGTGAACGATTTCTGCTCAAAGGGAAACCATATACTTACAATAAAGAGGAATAGTTACAAAGTTTAAGAATTCTTTAAAGTAGGAAACTTTTAGAGTATTGGAAAGAGTTAAAAACCAGAAAGGAAGAAAGAGAAAAAGCACGTAGGTTGTTATAATCTTCATTGTGTGTGTGTGTGTGTGTGTGTGTTAGAAAGAGAGAAAGGCAGACTGATACGTAGATAGCTAAGTACATATTCATATATATACACACGTACATATATATATATATATATATATATATATATATATATATATATAAACACACTCGTGCTCACACACGCAGACACAAACACACACATGCACACACACACATACATGTGTGTCTTTATGTGTGCGTGTGTGTGTTTGAGTTCTTAACTTCCGAAAATGTGTCTATCATTTAGAAAGCTTGTCACAAAGACACAAAAACGAAAACGATTACACTCTAAATGACACTTCTACATAAGAAAAATATTTACTGGAACTTTCTGAGAAACGTTTTGGTATCAGACATAAAAATAATAGAATATTCTTGGGGTTAGTATTCTACAGTAATATGGTCTGCCTCCGCGCTGAGGTTCCATCATTAACATCCTCTTCATCATCATCTTCATCATCATCATCGTCTTCACCATCATCATCATTATTTTAACGTCCACTTTCCCACACCTGCATGGGTCAGACGGAACTTGCTGAGATAGATCCTCTACGATCGGATGTCCTTCCTGTTGTCGACTGCCCTCAACTGTTTCCATGGAAGGTTATATTTACCTACAGTTAGACATGTTTCTCATGGAAGACTGGAAATGAACGGCGTCGCTTTTACCAGATTGAATCAAAAGCTGTTTTCGGATTTTCACTGATGATTTTTGGTGACTTGTATCTCCAAATTAGCGTGTTAGATGTCCTATTATGGCCATCTCTTATGTGTTTAAATGTAGACTGTATTTATATGAATAATACATAGTCTATTGACTACTTTTCTACATGCTAGGCCACTGGTAGTAAACATTTTCTAAAATTTTTCCTACTGATGTTTATTAATATATATATATATATATATATATATATATATATATATATATACACATACATACATACGACAGGCTTCTTTCAGTTTCTGTCTACGAAATCCACCCACAAGGTCGGCCTAGAGCTATAACAGAAGACATTTGCTAAAGATACCGCGCAGTGGGACTGAACCTGAAACCACAAGGTTAGGAAACAAGCTTCTCAACCACAAAGCTACGCCTGCAATTACTAATTGCATGGCTTCCAAAACGTTGATGGGATAGAGATCGACCAAGCTTTTGGTCAACTGTTAATCCCTGATTTGCCTGAAATTTAAACTTTTGAGGTGATTATCGCGGCCAGGTGTATAGAATTGTAAACAAAGTCGAGGGTCTTTAAAGAAAAGAAATCGAAGGAATGGTGAGAGTTCGAACCAAAGTTTTCTTAACGGAATTCAATAAGTGAAGTTGGAAAGATGCGCCGAATATATATAATGAAAGATGGTGGACATTTTTAACGTCATTAACTGTGTATACGAAAAAAATGCAGATACGCTAAAGGGACTTCTGATTACTCTGTATTTACGTATATACGCATGTATGTATGTACGTATGTATGTATTAACGTATGTATGTTGGATGTAGGCTTGCATATTTATATGTGCGTGTGTATTTATCAGTGATTTTGTGCATGTATATATATGTATATATATATATATATATATACACACAGATATATACGTAATGTGTATATGTCTATATGCGTGTATGTATGAGTGCATGTATATATGCTTCTGTATGTATGTGTGTGCATATGTATGTGTGCATATATGTATGTATCTATGTATATGTGTGTATATGTGCATGTATGTATGAATATATGTATCTATATGTATGTATGTACGTATGTATGTATAATCTAAAGCTAGAACTTCACGAATTGCAATGACTGGTTTCCAGTTTCCGATCTACGTCTAACTGTTACCTCAATACCGGAAACTAGTAATTATAAACGTGTGAATAGAAAGTTTACGTGTACGTTTATCTCTCTCCCCCTCTCTCGCTCTCTTTCCCTCTCACACACACACACTCTTTGTCTTTCCCTTTCTCTCACTTTGCTCTCTCTCTCTCTCTCACTCCCTCTCTCTCTCTTGTGTGTGTATTTCTACGCCTGTATTTGTATCTGCGTATTTCTGTGTGTGTTTCTCTTTCTGTCTCTCGCTCTCTTACTCTCTCTCCATATATATATGTATATGTGTGCGTGTCTATATGTATGTATGTATATATACATGCATTCATATATATATGTATGTATGTATATATGTGTGAGAGAGAGAGAGAGAGAGAGAGAGAGAAAGAGAGAGAGAGAGAGTGAGTATCTCTTTCTCTCTCTCTCTCTCTCCCACTCTTAGTATGTTTGTGGTCTTTGCGCGAGCGTGCGTAAATGTGATTTTCAGAATTGTAGACCTCCATCGGGCTAAATTCCTGCTATTTAAAATAACATTCTTTAAATAGCATGCTAAAAATCGGAAGATGTGAATTCGGCGAGTATAAATACGGTTTTACATTGAGAAAACAGTTTTTGAGAAGGGCGTTAGAAAGTTAGAATAATACTATCATACATATAGAGGTTTTTTCTTTTTTCCACCCACTTTCCACATTTGGTGATATAACGATGAGTTTGACTGCTTTATCTCTCTGTTATTTATTGATTGAAATCATTTTAAAAGTAAATTAGACGATAAAACTTTTACTGTTAACTGAACCGTTGATTCGTG
>NC_142950.1:28310615-28338115 GCF_046866305.1 Octopus bimaculoides | reverse complement strand
CTTCTTCTTCTTGCTCCTCCTCTTCTCTTATTCTTGTATTCTTCCTCCTTTTCTTGTCTTCTTCCTCCTTCTTGTCTTCTTCCTTCTCTTCTTCTTGCTCCTCCCCTTCTCTTATTCTTGTCTTTTTTCTCCTTCTCTCCTTCTTGTCGTCTTCACCTTCCTCTTCTCTTTCGTCTTCATATTCTTCTTCTTCCCCTTCTTCCTCTTCTTCCTCTTCTTCCCCTTCTTCCTCCTCCTCTTCTTCTTGTCTTCTCCTCCTCCTTCTTTAGCCGCAGGTCAGCCTTGATCAAGCAGACCTATGATCAACGGCATTCCATCTATGGCTACCCCTTCCAATGTATTTTCACTGTTATTTCTAGCTTGTCGATCAACCACGTATAGGATCCTTTGACAGTTCACCTTAACAATATTGGAGTAGATGGAGTTGGTGTTGTCCGGTGACCACAGGTCATTAAAGGAGATCGTAGCGTGCAAAGACCACGGAGTCGCAAAAATATTTAGTTGCTTCCTAGTTCCTTCAGTTTGGTCGCTTCAGTGTAACTGCTTCTTTTTTTCCGTTTCTATTTAGTTGCTTCCTGGTTCCTTCAATTTAGTTGCCTCTAATTTTTTCCGTTTGGTTGCTTCAATGTAACTGCTTCTTTTTTTCCGTTTCTATTTAGTTGCTTCCTGGTTCCTTCAATTTAGTTGCCTCTAATTTTTTCCGTTTGGTTGCTTCAATGTAACTGCTTCTTTTTTTTTCGTTTCTATTTACTTGCTTCATAGTTCCTTCTGCTCTTTTTTCTTTTTGTCGTTTCTATTTTGTTTCCTCGTGGGTACATCAAAGTTTCTTTCATTCAGTTTCTTCATAAACACATCTTTGATTTCCCAGTAGATTTCTCCGAACATGAGGAATCAGAAATAACTCGATAAATATTGGAGATACATTCAGGTTGAATAGCTCCGGGGTGAAAGTGTGGGCGAGCCATCTGTGTTTAATTAAGCTAACCTAAATAGACAGTTAAAAAAAATCGAACTCATAGCATTAATAAAAACAAACAAGAACCCCCTTTCGAAATCTATTCACATACAATATTCTCTCTCATATATTTCATTTCATATAAAATAATCGTTTGAATTAATCACAGTTATTTTCGATCTGAACTTTGTCTCTACGAATATTCATTTTATAGTTCGATTATTGTCGAAAAGCGATGATAAGAATCAACAAAATAAGTCTAAATTCTGAAATTAAAGGCAATCCATCATTCTACATTCTTCTTCTTATTATTATTATTATGATCATCATCATCATCATCATCATCGTTATTGTTAATGTTATTTTATTATCTTTATTACTATTATTATTATTATTATTATTATTATTATCATTATTATTATTATCATTATTATTATCATCATTATCATTATTATTATCATCATCATTCATCGTTGTTATTAACTTTATCATCATCATCATCATCGTCATCATCATTGTCGTTATCGTTGATGTTATTTTATTATCTTTATTCTTATTACCATCATCATCATTATCATCATCATCATTATCATTATCATTATCGTTGTTGCTGTTGATGGCCACAGCAAAACAAGGGAGTTTCCTTTAACGATTGATTATTTATTTATTTACTTTATGCCCACAATTCCTGAATCTTGCCAAAAGAGACAATATGTGTTGAGTTATTAGAACGATCGATCAATACATTTATATATATATATATATATATGTGGGCATCGGTACCATTTTCCTCTTTCTCCGTTCTTCCATTCTCCGAACTTTCCATCTTTCCGACGAAGGGCTACGCCCGAAACGTCATACACTCTCTCTTTCCTTTCCTGAGCGTCCAATAATACTATCCATATCACGTCCTCACTTTGTTGTTTTTTTGTTTTTTTGTTATTGTGTTTTTGAACTATATATATATATATATATATATATGTTTTTTTTTAAAGAAAAATGTAGTGAACGCCGTATAACAAGAGTATTGTGGTGGAGGTGGTGGTGGTGTACCAGGATGTAATTTTGGTTGTATTTTCAGAACAACAATGACACCACCACCGCCACAGCAACATCAACAACAACAACCACAACAGCACTGTCAAATTAGACATTATTGCTTTCGGATAGTATTGTACCAACCCACCTACCTCTTCGCATGTTCATATGTGGATTGTTCCTGCTGCTGTTATTGTTGTTCTTGTTGATGATGATGATGATGATGATGGAATGGTGATCATGGTGATGACGGTGACAGTGAGGATGACAATGATGGTAATGATGATGATGATGACAAGAATGACGACGATGAAGATGGTGGTGATGATGATGACGACGATGACAATAATAATAATAATAATAATAATAATAATAATAATAATAATAGTAAGAAGAAGAAGAAGAAGAAGAGGAAAAAGAAGAAGAAAAATCCTTTTTACTATAGTCAGAAGGCCTGAAATTTTCGGGGAGGAGTAAGTCGATCACATCGACTCCAGTCCTTGACTGGTACTTAATTTATCGACCCCGAAAGGATGAAAAGCAAAGTCGACCCTGGCGGAATTTGAACTCAGAACGTAGCTGCAGACCAAAAGCTTTATCGTGGTATGCATCAGATTTTCGGGACCGAACGTGAGGCAAAACGGCAAGTAGAGATCGATACACACACATTCTTAGGTTTGTACCACGGCACATGAGTGACAGTCAAAGGACTTGGTAGCTGCATTTATCCCTGGTTGTGGCGCGAGATGGACGCGTGGTAAAGTACAGAGTGTCGAGCAAATATGTGACCGAAGGAACGCGGCAGTATTTGAATGTCGTTATTTTTCGTCAAAACCACGGAGTCATTTTAAAATTGTACCCCGTCGCGAATGCAGAAATACAGAGCAATAAAGCTGATAGAGCAGGGCAAACGGTAGTTATTACATTTGTAATAGCAAAAACAACTTACGAGCTTTCTGCACCAGTGAGCTGGAAAGAGAGAATGAGAAACAGAGAAAGAGAGAGAGAGAGAGAGAGAGAGAGAAGGAGGAGGACGGATAAGAGACAGAGCAATGGAGTAGCAAACAACTACAGAAACAGGAAGAGCAGCTGCTTTAAAATGTTGCGGTTCGAAACTCAAAAAAGCAGTAGGTTTAGATCGAACCGTCTTTGGCCTCAGAAGCGTTGATGATTGTCATGGAGAAAGTTTTGGTGGTGGTCATGGTGGTGGTGGTGCTCGTCATCGTCTTATGTTACTGCCGAGTACACAGTCTTTGCATTCGCTTTTGAAATATTCTTGCCAATACTATCACTGAACTTCTGTTGGGCTCTTGTATTGATATTCCTGTAGATGGCGATAAATATCATACGTTGATAGGATAACAACTACGGTTATTCGCTAAGATGTTGCTGGTGTCAACCAAAAACATATTACGTTAATCTACAGAAGCATTATGCAGGATTATGTATCGTGGGATTTGAATAATATCGGTAAAATAGACATAGACGATCAAAATAAAAAAAAAGAATCATACAAAATTTATTCTGATATAAGAAATATACGATAAAAATTTGCAATATCGTTTCGTATTTGAAACGACATACCTCCGTCATGCAGAATATGGATATCGCGATGATATTACTTTGTAAAAACTGATATTGGTTTATTGTATAAAATGTAAAGTGACATTTCTAACAGTTATTAGGTTGAATATACCACGTCATGGCAACGGCTACAACATCTGCTCTATTTCATATACGAAATAACGATATTTATATTTGCTTTAAGGCGGCTAGCTAGCAGAATTGTTAGTACGCCAGGCAAAATGCTTAGCGGCGTTTACGTCTGTCTTTACGTTCTGAGTTCAAATTCCACTGAGGTCTTTCCCTATCCCTGTCCTTCTCTCTCTCTCTCTCTCTCTCACACACACACACACAAACACGCATGCAAACAAGCACATGAATATGTGGCTACGTTGTTTCATCGTTGCACCATCGGCAACACCACTTTAGGGCCCCGTTCTGATGTGTGTTGGCTGAAAAGACACTTCAGCGGGTAAACATAGCAATACCTCTCTACAACAAATCTTCAGCCAAACCTTCAAAAGCCATCTGTCAGATCTACAAATCGAGCATACATATACATACATACATACACAAGTGGTTAGGGCATTTCATTTCACGTTACTCTGCGATTATTTTGTCATCTGACATGTGGCATACGATGCACCTGTACAGGTAAAGTCGATTATGTGGAAGAATTGAGCTTATGTGTACACAAACATTTGATCACCATAAACAAATCCTCTGTGTAGTTGTTCGGCAATGTCTAACGATGGGAGAGTCCATGATATATATTACATGTGTATAAGAAGGGGTCATCCATTCTTATACACATGTAATACAATTTTTCTGAATTTTCAGATTTTTTATATGCTAGGCCACTTGGTTTTAAATTGAATTAATATTCAGTTTATCACCCTCTCTCTCTCTCTACAGAGAGAGAGAGAGAGAGAGAGAGAGAGAGAGAGAGAGAGAAATCTATGTGTGAATAGAAACCACGATCGTGCGATCTCGAAACCATGATCTCGCGATATATATATATATACATATATATATAATTAGAGGAACAGAAATGTATATATCCAGTTTTATTCTGAAGTCAATCACGTCCGGTGTGTGTGTCTGTGTGTGTGCGCGTGTCTGTGTGTGTGTCTGTGTTCTGTGTCTGTGTGTGTGTGTGTGTGTGTGTGTGCCTGCACATACATACGTATAAACTGTTTCTAAATTTGACGAGATTATCTTTTGATGATAGCAACGTGATTTATTCCAATTTCTGACCTTTTTACATCTATTTGCTCGCCACAGATCACCTCTCGTTTTCTCAGATTCCACCGCTTGTGTGTGTGTGTGTGTGTGTGTGCGTGAGTTTGTGCGTATGTGCGTGTGCACATACGTATCTATGTATGTATATACGTACGTATGTATATTTACGTGTACGTACGTATGTATGTATTTATGATTGTAACAATATAACGTGTGCTATAATAAAGCGCAATAGATATTTGAACAATCAAACGTTGAAAAGAGCTGCCTAAACACTAAACACTCATAAAACAGAGGACAAAACCAGAACAAAATCGTACGTAAAAGAAAAGGAGGTCACTAGTTGAAATATAAAATTGAAATATAACATTTATTACTAACATATGTTAAAATGTAAGAAATAATAGCAATAATGTTCAAATGTCCATTATCGAAGATATAAAATTCTTCATGCAAAATATTTAATTTTTTTCCGTTGTTTGTTTCAAAGGGAGGAAAGAAATATATTTTGTTCTAGTTTTCAAGATACACAGTTTCTGGAATCGTAATATGCTGTTAGTTCCAAATGGAAATAGTTTAGCTGCAATAAAGTGTATTTCTGAGAAAGCTACAGGTATTGTCTTTCCCCCTCAAAAACCTTTTCAATTGTCATGAACGTCTAAAAGGAAAGTGAACGAGAAGCAACCGCAGACAGTTGTAAGATATGTATGTGAGTGCATGTGTGTGAGAAAGAGAGAGAGAGAGAGAGAGAAAGAGAAAGAGAGAGAGAGAAAGAGATAGAGAGAGAGTATGTGTGTGTATGTCTGAGTTTAAGATACTACTACTAGAGTAGCCGCAATGGTCCAGTAGTTAGGGCAGCGAACTTGCGGTCATAGGATCGCGGTTTCGATTCCCAGACCGGGCGTTGTGAGTGTTTATTGAGCGAAAACACCTAAAGCTCCACGAGGCTCCGGCAGGGGATGGTGGCGAACCCTGCTGTACTCTTTCACCACAACTTTCACTCTTACTTCCTGTTTCTGTTGTACCTGTATTTCAAAGGTCCAGCCTTGTCACGCTGTGTCACGCTGAATATCCCTGAGAACGACGTTAAGGGTACACGTGTCTGTGGAGTGCTCAGCCACTTGCACGTTAATTTCACGAACAGGCTGTTCCGTTGATCGGATCAACTGGAACCCTCGACGTCGTAAGCGGCGGAGTGCCAACAACAACAAACTTCTACTACTACTACTACTACTACTACTAACAACAGCAACATCAATGATAATAATAATAATAATATGATTTTAAATTTTGGCACAAGACCAGCAATTTCGGGGGAGTGGGTAAGTTGATTACATCGATTTCAGTGCTGAATGTTACTTCGGCGGAATTTGAATTCTGGACTGTGAAGACGGGCGAATCGACGGTAAGTAATTTGCCCGGCGTGTTATCGATTATACAAGCTCGCCGTCTTAACATGATAGTAAATAGTAAAGTTTAAGAGAATTCAAGAACAGGTAAACGAAAAAACAAAACAAGCAGCAGGAAAGAGAAGGAATTATACGACCAATTCATGAAACAAAATCGTGTATGCTGGAAGTATAGAACGCTGGTTGCGGATGATAGATGGAAACTAGAAACGAGAAACCTAATCGCTAATTATAGCCACTCATGGACAAACCATTACGACGAATTCGATAGAGACAAAGATTGATAGATCTCAATCAGAGAGCAACTGTAGAATTTATGGGAGAGAGAGACGAAAGTACTTACCATCTTATCTGTGAATGTAGTCGTGGTGCTGCGTCGGTTACGACGACGAAGGTTCCAGTTGACCCGATCAACGGAACAGCCTGCTCGTGAAATTAACGTGCAAGTGGCAGAGCACTCCACACCCACGTGTACCCTTAACGTAGTTCTCGGGGAGATTCAGCGTGACACAGAGTGTGACAAGGCCGGCCCTTTGAACTACAGACACAGCAGAAACATGAAAAAAGAAGGCGAGAAAGTTGTGGTGCAAGTGTACAGCAAGGTTCACCACTACCCCCTCCTGCCGGAGCCTCGTGGAGCTTTTGGTATTTTCGCTCAATAAACACTCATAACGCCCGGTCTGGGAATCGAAATCACGATCGTACGACCGCGAGTCCGTTGCCTTAACCACTGAACCATTGCATCCCCCACTGTGAATGAAGTAAGCTAACGCAAAAAGAGTATAAGCGCAGATATTTTAATAAAATAGAACACTGGAAGGAAAGCCGAGTGTGTGGATTGAAAGTAGCAGAAAAGTGGAATGAACACGAGCGGAGGTAATGTTGATAATGATGTTGAGGATGAGGAAGTTGATTATGACGAAGGGGTGGTGGTCATGGTGATGACGGTGACATTCGCGATGACGATAAAGGTGATGGTAATGATGATGATTGTCGACGACGATCATAACGATGGCGATGATGATGATGATGATGATGACGAGGTGCATACAATCGAGAAAATAAATTCTCAATATGAAATTTAAAAAGAAACAAAGTAATATGTGTAATTTAAGCTGTGTGTGTGTGTGTGTGTGTGTGTGTTTGTGCGCGTGTAAGTGTGGTTGTGTGTGGAGGACGGGGTTGTGTGTATGTGTGTATTATCCATTACAATTTCATCATTGAAAAAGCAATTGTAGCTATCGCGAACACGCTAATGTTGTTATATTCACTGTGTTTAATTTTGAAAAGAAAACTACTATTATCAAAAAAAATATATATGTACGAAGTTGAAAATAAATTAAAATGGTGTTGTACTTCTTTTATCTGATCCCTAATACAATTACTCTGCATTTCCTTTTGTCACTTTATAGATTTCAACACAATAAGGAATTAAATACGCAAGTGTATATAATGGAGACGTGTATTTCTATCACAATTACTCTCATAGATAGAAACACATTGACTATTCCTCAGTAGGGAAGCTATCACGAAATCGCTCCACTCATCTACTCATTTTCTCTCAACGAAAATAATTCCACCTTGAAAACAAGGCTAATGTGTCTGAAGACCTACATTTCATGACGCCTTGCCGTGCAGCCACTGTCCTAAATCTTTAGGCTGCGTACTCTATATCAGTGCTCCGCAACCTGTATGCCGCGGAATCACGAAACGATGCCAGTTGTTCCGCAGTGTAACCCGGATATAATATTTTCCCTATATTTTTTATATTTTTAGTTCAGATGTGCCGCTGAATTTTGAAAAGAATATAAGTGTACCGCAAGTGAAAAACGGTTACGGAACACTGTTCATTATATGGTCTTAAACCTTATTATAATACTGTGTAACTCGATTTATGTCTTTGGGTAGAAACTGTTATTTTTTATTTGCTTACCCTTAGAAAGCATAAAAAATGCTGTTCCCTTCAAACTTTGTTTTTGTTACATTAATTCAAAAAAAAAAAAAAAACCTCCTAGCACATGGCTATGATGCTTCCCTGCTACTTCTGCTCATGATCAGAGATGCACATATTGTCAGCTTCTAAAGGACGTGCTCGAGTGTTAAGGTCAAGCAACTGACAAGCAAATCTGTGGTGTTGAGCAGAATACTTGCTATAACGATATTTCTGCTTCTGCAACTCAGTACTGAATCCGTCTGAGATGTAATGGAAAATAGGTCAGTTTGAAAACATTGCTGTCCAGGTCACAAAAGCAAAGTTTGAAGGGAATAGTCGTCATTTCCTTTGATTTCTAGATAGAAGCAAATAGGAAATAGCACTTACTGGCCAAAGACAAAAAAATAAGTAAGTAAAAAACTTTGTTACCAGTGTAATCTTTAAGGCATTGTGTCAGCTAGCTTTATGACTACGTTGTGACAGCATGTTTTATAAAGTTCTAAATCCTTTAACCGATGTTCTTAGAGAAGTGATTACCAAATTGAAAGGGTTTTCAGACAATCAGCTAAAAAGCCTATCATTCCTGTCTATTCATAGCTATGATATTTATGTCTTCACTGGTTCGACCACCTCGGTGTGGGCACACAAAGGTGAAAGGTATTGACCTCAACCTGTGGCTTTTTTCTTCAATGTTCGATTGGCAACTTTTGTGTCATAGATCAGCTCAAGCAAGACTGACTGTGGTTACAGAGCCACAACAAGAACAAAAGCAACAACAGTATTAACAAGAATAATTGTAATAACAAATAGTTACAACAGAACATAAACACAATAACATACAATTACTACCAATATAAAGCATACACCAGTTAAACTAAGAAAATAACACATAAATACGTACACGCACGCGCCCACGCACGCTTGTACGTATAACGAGAGACATTTTAATACATAAAAATACACACACACAAATATATACAGAAACAAACAGACACATAAGCACACAAACAAGCGCACACACACACACACACAAAGGAATACGCACAAGAACAAAAATACAAAAATATATATACTGAAAAGCAGAAAAAAACACATACATATACACACATACACAGACATAAAAAATATATACTCATACGTACACGCATGAAAATACACACACATATTCATACATCCACACATACGCATACACAGTCCAACATACGCATACATATAGACATACATACACACAGACGTACGCATACACATGCATATGCATACACATAGACCTACATAAACAGATAGGCTCGCACAAAGAGAAAAGAACGCAACACAGTGTCCATAACTCACTGCCAGTTGGTAATGAATTGTTACCATGTGTGTTTGTAGCTAAAATAAGAGAAATCAATTCGATATTCATCGAATTGATTGCATTATCGATTTTTCACCATCGCCTCCAACGCCGCCTCAGCAGCACCTCCTTGTGTCACTCAAGCTGAAATATATTTCTCTACTCAAGGAACATCAATTCTGCTAACATACACTACAGCACTTTTAGAACAGACATCACTCAATCCCACCCCACCCCAATCTCTCCCTCACTCATATATATATATATATATATATATACATATATTCATATATATGTATGTATATTTATATGCATGCATATATATTTATATACATGTATGTATGTATAATTATATGTATGTATATATATACGTATGCATATATATATATATATATATATATATATGTATGTATATGTATATATTTGTGTGTGTGTATGTTATATATATATATATATATATATATATATATATATATATATATATATATATTTGTATGCATGTATTTCACTTAATCATTTTGTCTATCAATCACTCCTTCCTTCCGTCCCCTCTTTGTAATGTATATAATTATATATGTATATGTGTGTGTATATATATATATATATATATATATATATATATATATACATACGCACACATATATACGTGTGTGTGTGTGTGTGTGTGTGTGTGTGAAGGCTCATGGGTCAGTGGTTAGAGTGTCGGGCTCACAATCATGAGGTCGAATCCCAGACTGGGCTGTGTCTTGTGTTCTTGAGTAAAACACTTTATGACCGAAGGGGGTCCTTCATGAAATAAAAGAAAAAAAGAACGCAGTTCCGATAACGGTTCTTTAGACAAACCGCTAATTTGTTGTCAAGTTTTAGTGGGGACAAACACACACACACACACACATACATATACATATATATATATATAAGTATATACATACACATATATAAGTATATACACACACATACATATATATATATAAGTATATACACACACATATATAAGTATATACACACACATACATATATATATATATAAGTATATACACACACACACACACATACATACATACATACATACATACATACATACATATATATATATATATATATATATATATGTATACGACGGGCTTCTTTTCAGTTTCCGTCTATCAAATAAACTTAAGGTTTTGGTCGGCCCGAAGCTATAGAAGACACTTAGCAAAAGTTCTACACAGCAGGACTGAACACGGATTGAACCCAGAACCATGTGGTTGGGAAGCCAGATACTTACTACACGAGCATATATCACATAAGTGGGAAGGATGGAAGAAAACACCTAATGAAAAACTTGTGAAATAAAAGGAAAATAATTTGATAAGGTAGGAAGAGAAATCTAGTTTTCGGTATAATTTCATTCATTTTACCTTGTGTTAATTAAAGTTTCATATCCGTAGGCAATCTTTAGATGTAACTGTCTCGTAGAAGTAACTCCCATAGCTGTTGGTTATTCCCGAGTTTGTGAGACATCATCTTGCGAACTTCCGGTGGGTTGATAAAGTAGTGAACTTCTGGCAAGACGTGATTCGTGTTTGGCATTCTAATCTAATTCGAATACTTTATTAAAGTTCGCTAAATAATTTTTGTGTTACTTTACAGAGAACTCCCCCTCACGTATGGAACGTAATTAGGTATTATGAAAACGGTTAAGATTTTTCAATATGAACAGTGTTTAAAAACAACGAGCTGGCAGGATCGTTAACACGCCGGGCAAAATGCTTAGCGGTATTTCGTTCGTCTTTACGTTCTGAGTTCAAATTCCGCTGATGTTGACTTTGCCTTTCGTCCTTTCGGAGTCGATAAAATAAGTGCGTGCTGAGCAATGGAGTCGATGTAATCAACTTATTTCTTTTCCCCAAAATTACTGGCCCTGTGCCAGAATTTGAAACCAATATGAACAGGGTATTGTTAGAGCGTAGAAGTCTATTCTTTTTATGGTGGTTGACAGGCTACGAATTTTGAACGCGACTCATATCGTTATATGAAAAACGAATGGTCGCTTAAAGTTGAAAGGAGGAAGCACATAACTGTGGTAAGAAGAGAGTAGGTAATGACTGCATGTGAGTGAGAGAGAGAGAGAGATAGTGTGTGTCTTGTTTTTATGTGCTACTATCTGTGTCTGTAGTTTCTGTATGCTTACTTATGTATGCTTATGCGCACGGAAAGAGTTACACAGGATTCCGAGCATTGTAGTTTAAAAACTTAGTAACAGATGAGTACTGGTAATTAACTATTTATACGGTAAATGCAATAAATGTCCGAGCATAAATCAAAAGGCGAAAACATAAAATAAGATCAAAATAAATAAGGTTTCTTAAATTACCGAAACACAAAGTGAACAAAAATACATACATACATACATAATTTTGACTACTCTAGGCACAAGGCCCGCAATTTGGAGAGAGGAGGCCAGTCGATTAGATCGACCCCGAAAGGATGAAAGGCAAAATCGACCTCGGCGGATTTTTGAACTCAGAACGTAAAGACATAAGATATTCTTTTTTACTCTAGGCACAAGGCCCGAAATTTGGGGGGAAAGGGCCAGTCGATTATATAAACAGAAAACTTATTATTTTTTTTATTTTTACAGTTAATTATACAGCATAACTAGGTTATACGTTCGAAACGAACTGACTATACCTGAGTGCTCATAAGGTACCCCCCTCTATAAATTACCTCTCTCTCTATGTGTGTGTGTGTAGAGAGAGAGGGGGGGGGAAGATGCGTGGCTTAGTGGCTAAGGTATTCGGCTCACGGTTGTGAGGTCGGGAGTTCGATTCCTGGCTGTGCGTTGTGTCCTTGAGCAAGACACTTTATCTCACGTTGCTCCAGTTCACTCAACTGGCAAAAATGAGTAGTACCTGTCATTCAAAAAGGGGCCAGCCTTGTCACATTCTGTGTCACGCCGGACCTCCCTGAGAACATGCATACATACATACATACATACACACACACATACATAAAGCCATCAATGGAACTGTAAAGATATGTAAAACTTTCCAAAAATTTAGCACATAAATACATATGCATGCATCTAGACATAAAAACGCATCCATAAAACAAACATACAAATCTGCGCATACACTAACACCAAATACTGCACACACACACACACATATGCACAAATACCTAGATGATGTTGATAAAAGTTCCAATGAAGGAGCCTTGAATCTATGTTAGAGTCCGGCTCTTTCTTTATGGACAAGAAATACAGAAATGAAACTGATTGATAACATACATGCGCACATGCATATGCACATGTATGAATGTGCATAGGTGTGAGTGGCTTGGATAGATTTTCTTTTAGACGTGCATTTAACACGCAGCAGTATTCTAGTCTAATGTTTTATAGACATAAACTGTATCATCTTACGGTGTTGACAGCACTAGTGTTTCTCCTTAAGTCTCTCTCTCATAGTATTGACTACAACCCATTTTCTCACACGTTCTTTATATATTTCTAACAAATCATCCTATTAAACGTATATAAGCAGAATCCTATTTTTCTGCGTATTTGTTATTAATCTGACTTGTGTTTTATTTTCTGCTTCAGCAAAACTATTTCTTTAATGAGCATTTCGTTTGTTTGGTTGTTTATTATTGAATTTACATCTCTCTTGTGTTATTTACACTTTAATACTGTTATTTAATGTTCATCTAACGCAATTTCATTTGTGAATTAATTATCTGCCATGTCTTACGTTTCTTCTCTGTCTCGTTCAAACAAGAAAAGAAAATATAACGAAATGAATTGAGACAAAGGTTCACAAGTGTAAATCACAAATACGTCTTCGACAAATAATGAGAGAAACGAAAATTTCATTGATTTACTTTCTACTTTTTTTCAGTTTCAATATTGATCTTTCAGTCTGCTATTTCGATGGGTTAACATTTGACATTCTCTGCTGAACTAAAAGTTTTTACAGATATCGTCTGCGTATTTCGTTTCCGTAATGAGCAAGAGAACTTCTATAAATGACACATCTTTTTACTAGTCAATGTCGGAAATGATTGAACATTGTTCTCTGCTCTAGTCTTGAACTATGCTTTCTTAAGTGGGGATTTAGTCCATAAATAATTCCCTGTCGTATTTCCTGTCAAAATTCAAATACTTATAATATTGTTCAGGCGTAACACTCTATTCCCATTTTAATATGTAACTTCCTGTATGCAATGGCATGTCTATGAATACGTACATAAAACTGTATATATGTGCGTTAGTATATATATATATATATATATATATATATATATATATACTGCATTGCGTATATAAAGTGTTTCGAGCCATCTCCTTTTAAATATTAGTCTTTATGCATGAAGTAATTTCAAGGGGATCTAATTCTTGTTTGTGTGTGCATAGCAACATATATATATATATGTATGTATGTCCTTTTATATTCTAAATTATTTGAAGAGTTTTTGAAAGGAAGGAGCTAGTTTCTGACAAGCATACAAACCTCCATTGTTGGAATAGAGATAACAAAACAAACACATTTTTAACTTTCGAAAAGTCTTACCTGTTTTTACAATCAATGCCCGTGTTACGTGGTTGATTTGTTTTCCTGAAAGCACTAGCCTATCCAGGTTGTCACTTAGACGTTCACCCACAAAACCAAATCTACCATTTATTATTGATATAAACGTGATTTTATAATCTGGAAAGC
This sequence comes from Octopus bimaculoides, assembly GCF_046866305.1. NCBI lineage: Eukaryota > Metazoa > Mollusca > Cephalopoda > Octopoda > Octopodidae > Octopus > Octopus bimaculoides. The sequence goes on along the minus strand of NC_142950.1, from coordinate 28,323,945 downwards.
TGCAGGTTTCGAAGCAGTTGTCTGTGTTTGTTCTCTTTCTTTTTGATTTTCGAAGAGACATTCACATCAATAGTACATCTGACCACTATGACGGTACTCGTTGTTTCTTGTTTGTCCTAAACAACTATTTCTGGTTTGTTTTGTTGGTTCTTGGTAGGCGTTTCGATGGGAATGTTCCCCCCAATATTCTTTGTGTTGATGTTTGTGTATGTATTCAATAACAGTGGTGGTGTTCTCTATGTTTATTTCAGGACAGTCTGGGGTACCAGCTTGAAGAGTTTTTTTAGTCACAGAAATCGACCCCATGTATATACATACATATATATATATATATATATCTTTTTCTGTATGTCTTTATATATATGCATATGTAGCATATATACACATATATAGATATGTACATATACATATACATATAACATATACATATAACTATATGTATATAATTTCATCTATATATACAAATATATATCCATATTTATATAAATATACCGACATATGTTTATATACATATATATATACATAGATGAATGTATTAATCTAAATCTTTCTATTTATATTTATATACATATATACATATTTAGAAAGGGAGAGTATATAAGTATACAAGTCTATGAGGATTACATAAAACAGTTTTTGAAGTGTAAAGGTGATTTTTTTATTTAAAATGTCATGAAATCTTTTATGAGGATGTTACTAACCTTTTGGGGGAAGAAGTTTTTTTTCTAGTGTGTGAGCGCTTTCGTTAAACCTTTTCAAACACCCATATATATATATATATATATATATATATATATATATATATATATATATATATATATTGTGTGTTTTTCTTTGTTCGTGTATGTGTGTGTGTGATTGTGTGTGCATCCAGAGAGAGGGAGAGAGGGAGGGAGATAGAGATAGGGAAGTGAGAGATACGTACAGGTATGGCTGGCTCTATCGTTAAGATCTTGTTCCTCAACCAGGAGAAAAAAGAATAAACAATAACGTTATTTATATTCATCTCTAAACCCTCTCATTCCCCCTCTCTTACCACGTCTCCTTCATCATTCCACCCCTTCTCACTCTCTTAAAACTTCCTGCTCCTCGTAAAAATTCACCAGTGTCTTCGGAAGTTTGACATCAAAAGATATTTTATTTTTAAAAAATATCTATCACAAAATACTATCCTTGTTTACATTTCCCAGTTCTGTCACTCGAATCCTTTATATCTTACATTTCTTGAATTTATCACATTTTTTACAATTTCCCCTTAAACCTATAGCTACAGATCTGCACCAGACAGAGATAATTTCATTCTACATCACTGTTCATGTGCCGTGTTAAATGGGTTTTTTTTTCCTCTGTTTTTCATTAAGGTTTTTCCTCCCCAGTATTTTAATAAGTTACAGAAAAGATGTTTCCGCCTACACAACTCTCTGCTGCCAAACGCAGGCGTGCTCTCAGCGCAGCTGAAACAAAGATTACCAGCTAATATTGCCAGAAATGCAACTCGCAGAAAACCTGAGGCTGCTAGTGATCGTGATACCGTTGGAAGAATGCTACCAGACAGGCTGTCCATATACTACTCGGGATGCCGCATGAATAACAGGCACGCCTTCAACAGAATACTACCAGACTACACACGGGCTTCATGAAACCCCACAGCAGAGCCTGGATAGGCGGAAAGCTCAAGAACCAAGACAAGTAGACGTTAGATCTCGATCATGCACACACGAACCGTAGAAAACTAGTGTCTTCATCTTTGATAGTGGACATGTCTATGCTTCTGAAAAAAGTTTCAGTCATTACCTTCTTCAAAATTTGTGACATGCGCTTGACCAAGAAATGGAAACAAGAGAGAAATGCAATGTCTTGTTCCACTATTTGGTTTGACTTCATTATTTCAACTAATATATATATATATAAAGGCGGTGCTTCGTCATGGCCGCAGTCAAATAACTGAAACAAATATATATTTTTTATCTGCCTCTCTACATATATACATATACATGTAGCGAGTTAATTTACTAGACCTTTCTGTTCAACCAGAGTCTCGAAGACACCTTCTTACTGCCGCTACTGAAGAATTCAGGCTTCAGAAAATATAATACAGATTTCCATATGACTTTCTTTAGAAACAACATCAGCAGAGAAGTGGAATTCATGCCAACTTTTAAAATGTAAGGGCAAATTTACCGCAATATTGATTCACTTTAGCTCTTCCCCAAGGAACATCCCCGATTTCTGCAGTTGTTATTATCTATTATCTGCAAACAGACGTCGCGGTTTATGACTGTTCATGGTTATGGCATGACTTGGTAAGTTTTCTCCATACTCGTCGGTACTTTGCTTGAGTTTTCCATTTATTACGATCAATTCCTTACCACTTCATGTTCCTTTTTTGCAGTGCCTTTGAATTTCAGTCTAGGTCTTCCATGGTTTATTTTACCCTTGGATAGTTGGGAGTAGAGGATTCGTCTGGGGAGTCTATTGTTGTCCATCCCGTGTACGTGGCCCACCCAAAGTAAATTTCTCTCAATGAGGATTTCCATCACAGGAGAGAGACCAATAAGCCGCAGGAACTCTTCGTTCCTGATTTTGTAAAAGAGAATGATAGTCATGGTTCCTCGCAGCTGTTTCATAATTTATATACGTAACATGTCTACTTGAGATTTAAAGACTGTCCAGGTTTCAGTTCCATACAGCAGGGGGAAAATCACTATAGCCGGGTATATCTTACATTTGATACGTATAGAAACATGCCTATTTTTAGGTAAGGCGGCGAGCTAGCAGAAACGTTAGCACACCGGGTGAAATGCTTAGCGGTATTTCGTCTGCCATTACGTTCCGAGTTCAAATTCGGCCGAGGTCGACTTTGCCTTTCATCCTTTCGGGGTCGATAAATTAAGCACCAGTTACGCACTGGAGTCGATGTAATCGACTTAATCCCTTTGTCTGTCCTTGTTTTTCCCCTCTATGTTTAGCCCCTTGTGGGCAATAAAGAAATAAGAAACATGCCTATTTTTCACAGCCTCTCCTGCATCCTGCCAAATGAAGCACCAGCTCTTCTCCTTCTGTGTGTGATTTCCTGGTCCAGATGTGTATGATCTGAGATGGTGGAATGCTTTGCACTGGGCCTGCTTTTCATCTTCCCTGGCTTAGCGTTTAATTTGAGTCTTAAACTTCACAATATGGTTCATGTAAAGAACAGCTGTGTCAGGAATCTCAAGTATGTCTTGGAGTCGGCATCCACTTTAGAATTTGAAACAGAGTTGTCATTAATGAGCAGAAAAGATCATTTTAGCAGCACACACATCGTTTCAATGGACATGAATACAACGAGTTTCCTGTCATAAATGCGGAGCCATATTGGAAAACATGACATCATTCTAAAATACAAAGACAGCACCATTAAAACTATGAGAGAATAATATAATGTATAATGCATCCCAGATGCATTGCAACACAATAGTTTAAATGAAATTAAACTATTCACTTAACCGTGTATTTTTATAATACACTTCAATTTGATGATTTATGTCGTTTACACAATTAAATTATGAAACAAACTATTCATATTAAGTAAGTATCTGAAGAACAGTCCATTCATTACACACGGGACTTCTATGAACATTGACGAAAATAATTAAATTTCTTCTGTAAAAATTAATATTTCGAATCGAAAACACTTTACATAAGAATAACACTTGATCAATTAAAGCTGCGTTTTATCTAAGGTAATATCGGATATTCTGGGAGTATATGTGTGTATTTTTTTCTTTTACTCGTTTCAGCCATGCAGCTCCGGTCACGCCGGTCCCCACCGTGCACACATACATACATACATACATACATACATACATATATGTGTGTGTGTGTGTGTTTATATAAATATATATATATATTTGACAGGAAGGACAACAAAAGAAAGAATATATATATATATATATATATATATATATATTTATATATATCAAAATAAGCATGTATATATATATATATATGCACTGAGAATTTACCAAAAATACAAAATTATGTAATAAAACGAATTATTCGCTGCTTTCTCCTTAATCATGCGCGCGCGCGTACACATACACACACACACCTACATATATATAAGCCTTCTTTTTAGCGTCAGCTCTTGAAGCAGATAAGCTATAAATAGTACCATGTGAGTATTGGGTTAATAAACATCTTAGATAGTCGAACGCTGCTCGATGATAGATCGATAGCCACTAAACCTTTTTCTATTTTCTCTCCCTGCTTATTTCTGTGTTCCTTTCTGTCGAAGAGCGTAGACTCGAAACGTAAAAGGCTTTCTCACTTCCCGAGCATTGAGCTAATACATCTGTTTGTTGTTTACACACCCGTCTTCGTCTTTTTTTTTTTTTTTTTTTTTTTGTAAATTCTCTCTACGCTATTATTTGCAGTATGTCTGCTTCAAGATCCAGCTTTCCGAAGAAGAATTATTTCATGTTTTCTTGAAGTTTATGAATTCTTATGTATGTATGTATGATATCAGGCATGTGTCATAAATAATCATCCGGTTTAGGAAGTAGGCATGAACAAAACAAATTATGAACAAAAGCCTTATCACTGAGATACAATACACAGCAGATTTCTCAGATTTACTCACAGAATTATGCAAGTTATGCAAATATCAATACCCGGATCTTACCCACACATTCTCATTAGAACCAGAAAACAATAAACATTGAAAGCAAGTCTTTTTGTAGAAGAACTACACAATCCCTTTTCTTGGTGTTGCACGCAGTTTGCAATCTTCTAATTATTTTCATGCTTTAACGCTATTGAACCAGCTCAGGTATTGGTTTCTTATTCATAATCATATTCAGCTTCTCTTCTTCACTGTCTATGTTTGAAAATATTAAAATATCGAAATAAGATATGTCTCTAAAAAATTAGCTCACTCACCAGAGATGAACAAAATAATTGACTGACAGTAAGTAAATAAACTGCATTCTTCTCTATCAATGAACAAAATCTCTCAACAATGAATATATTTTTCAGATTTTGTTATGTCTTCGGGAGTTTGTATATCTCGTCGCCAATAATGTTATGACGACGTTGTGGTGCAGATTGGTGTAGAATAGTATTACCCAAATAAATATTTGGATATGTTTATCTAGAATAACCTTTCACAGAATTAATATGTTCACAAGGAACGTGCTCCGTATTAAACCAAACGTAGGTGCGATATTAAACTAACACTAATCCAATACGAACGATCAACGCTGTTTACTTCCCACTATCAACTGCCAGTGTTTTATTTCATTAAAATGCGTAAGTCCACTTTCGGTCACGTGGGAGTAGTCAGGATCCTTCCACAACAGATTTGTCGGCTGCTTACGTGAGACCATACAATGTGTTGTAACTATGCCTTCAAAATCAGTTGCATAGACTGAAAATTAATCCACTGCTTCAGATGTTTTGTTATAATTAAAAGAGGTGATATTTATTCTCATGACAGCACTCGTACATGAACTCAGATGTTTTGTTTACTATGTCTGTTGTTTTAGTAAATATTAGATTACGGAGTTTCTGTTTATGCAGTCGAGTTTCTGTTTATGCAGTCGAGTTTCTGTTTATGCAGTTTCTGTTAATGAGCCGAAAAAATTAGTATGCCTCTCTTTTAGATGCCACGCATAGTTTGACATCAAGGTGCTGCTGATACTACAAATTTAAAGCTGGTTTTAAAGATATAATGGTTTTTAATGGTCTTTTACAGCTTTTATGTGTTTTCATGTGTTTCTGAACTTTGGTCGAAAGAAATCACTGTAGCTTTATTAAACTATCATGTCAGAATTGCAATTGCGATCAATGTAATAGGATCCAAAGGTTTTAAATAGCTCGGTTGTCAATATCGAGAGCATATCCCTTCTAAATATCAGGATAGCTATCTACCGAATTTTTTGTGAGATAGCTTCACACACGTAACCTGGTGGTCACGTTTGAGAACCTATCTTACAGCAATACGGTGATTATTAAAAACGTTATTTGCGATCATGTGACTGTCGCTAGAATGACAGCTGTAGCTCACCTTAATGTGTTTGCGGTTAAAAACATTTATAATTAACTTTCGGTAGAGAAATACTTTGAGATTAAATTCAAAAAGTTTCTTCCTATGCTAGATTCGACTTTCAGGCTGCGGACCCGATTAAACCAATACGGTTTGGTACGGTTGTGTTTTATATTTTGCTTTAGTTTCTCGGAGCCTGCATCACATTAAGTGCGAAACACTGTTTCTTTGAAATAGTTATTTTCTAAAATATTGTTGTAGTAATTAGCTGTTCAGTTGAATATCTATTTAAGATAATACTTGCTTTTATTAGTAACGTTTTATAAATATACGTACATACATACATACATATATATCTGTATGTATGTATGTATGTATGTATGTATGTATGTATGTATGTATGTATGTATGTATGTATAAACACGTGTGTTTGAAAAGTTGAACAACGAAAGCACTCACACAATACGAAAAGTTCATTCAAAAAGTTTCGTGCCATTCTGTTTTTATAAACATTTTAAAATAGTTAATAACTTTTAAGAAAATCATCAAATATATATACGAGATTATATATATATGTGTGTGTGTGTGTGTGTGTGTGTGTGTGTGTATGAGATTATAAATATATGCGCGTATATGTGTATGTGTGTGTATGTATATATATATATATATATATATACCTGTATATAAACATATGTAAGCATATATGCATGTATATCAGTGGAACAACTTCCTTTTATACATCTATTAACACATGACCGCTTTTTAGCCTTATCTTCTGTAAGTTTTCTTTTTTTTTTTTATATATTTTTGTTATACGACATTCCTATAGATTACTTCGGACAGCAAATTTCCCAAATGTATCGTCAACGTTTCTAGAGCTTCCCGTTTTTATACTTTCAATGAAGTGATTGATGTCCATCTGTGTTGCTGTCGCTTTATGGCAATCAGATCAAATGGTTTTGATATTCCTTCGGGGATTTCAATGTTTTATAGTTAGCCTTATAAATATATAACACCGGTACGACACGTTCTTTTGGCTATGATTAATGTATGTTGATTTTAGCTTGCACTATGTTGTGAGTATAGCTTTCATGATTAATCCTCTATTTTGAGAGGAATCTTATTGAGTATATTTTGAATACTAATGATTTCCTATCTAGTTTTGTTTCATTTTGTGTATTATAGGACATTTAAGCAGGGCAAATTTTAGCCATTTCTCCGCAGACTGAAAAAAAAAATGAACAAATTTAATCGATATTCGAAACTTGTTGAGTTCCCATCAGAGGAGTCTACATCATTCTGACATTCTCCAGAGAAACAACTACTACTACTGCTACTACTACTACTACTACCACTTCTACTCCTATTTCTCCTTCACCTCCTCCTCCTTCTCCTCTTTCGCCTTCTCTTCCTCCTTTTTCTTAGTTTCTGTTCCTTTTTTTCCTTCTCTTCTGAGTCAACAGCAACCTGCATCGGATGGTTCTTTCAGGTGTCATAAACTTTTGATTCGCGATGGATAAGCTTTCAAATAGAAATGGATTCATTTCGAAATTATGTAGAAGATGCTTTTAAAGTGAAATTGCTTTTTACCGGCTGTCAGAATATCCAAATGAAAATTTGGTCATTAAATTTTTCAAATTTCTTCTTCGCTTTTTTGAGATTTAATTTTTTCCTTTTTTTGTTAGTATTTCTATCATTTTATTTAATTTTTCTTTTATGCTCTTCTTTTTTTTAATAATAATTTCAAAATCCTGCGAGAAACAGAAGAGAATACGAGAAGGCAAAATTCTTCCACAAGAAATTAACAAAATTGCGAAAACAATGAAATGCACTAAGTACAGTTATATAGAATTACTACTACTACTACTACTACTACTACTACTACTGTTGTTGTTGCTATTATTATTATTATTATTGTCATGATCTTCCTATGAGTGGTTATGTACTGTAGCCTTCAATAGCAGATTTATACTTGGCATTTAAGAACAATAATGTAATTGACTTTTATCATTTCTGATATATATATATATATATATATATATATATATATATATATATATATATACACACACACATCATTTAATCATATATACAAATGTGTATGCAGAAACGAATAATATTATAGACATATGTATATATACTTTTATATATGTGCGTATGTGTATGTACATATACGTCTATATACACATATATAAATAAATATATATATATATATATATATATATATATGCATATGCATACATATATATATATATACATACACACACGCATACATATATGAATATGAGGAATATATCGATATACAAATGAATCCTGTAGCCGTGTGAGTGTGTGTGTTTGTGTATGTGTGTCTGTTTTTGTATGTGTGTCTGAAGTAATTTACGGAAGTACTCAAAAATAGAGTCATTTCCATTAAGGGATGGGAAATCACGAAGTAGACCGCAGGGACGATGGGCAATGGTGGATCACAAAAAGAAAAGAAGAAAAGAAGAAAAAAGAAGAAAAGAAGAAAAAAGAAGAAAAACAGAACGAGATATGCCGAATTAGATAACATCACCATGATCATCGGCACCGTCATCATTTGCATAATCACCATCACCATCCTCAGTAGCGCGACTATCATCATCATCATCATCAACATCATCACCATCCTCAGTAGCGCGACTATCATCATCATCATCAACATCATCACCATCCTCAGTAGCGCGACTATCATCATCATCATCAACATCATCACCATCCTCAGTAGCGCGACTATCATCATCATCATCAACATCATTAGCAGCAGCAGTTGCAGCCTTGCTGCCACCGACATTTTCATCACCACTGCCACCGTTATCCTCATCATCATTATCCTCATCATCACCATCATTATTACCATCATCACAACCATCACTATCACCATCATCATCATCACCATTATCATCCTCAGTATTGTCCTCATGATCATGACCACCTCCACTACTACCATCGTCTCAGGTGGTCGGGCTTGGGAAACCAGCCGGGAAGTGTAATGGCATTTGCTTCTGATTGGAGCCTTGACAACTCTACCCACTCACGACCCTTTCAGGAATATCGAGCTGAGAAGATGAGTGAATAGATGGGTTAGTGGATGGATGGATCGATCGGTGGTCATCGATGGTCATTGGTTCTAACTGAGCAAAAGAAAAGGAGGACAAGAAGGAATGTAAGTTGATACCATCAGACTAATTACTCACCGTCCTATCATTCACATTTAATCACGGATTCTAGGAGACGGTGTAACAAATCGTTAAACGGGTGTGCTATTTTTGCACCCCGAGATGGATCGACAGCAAAGTTGACACTGGCATTCTTTGAACTTGGAACGAAAAGGTTTCAAAGTGAAATAATACACGATATTTTCTACCAAGTTCTATCGTACGAAACGAACAGACCTCTGTGAAATAGAGTTCACCTAAGATTATTTCTGTTAAAAGGAAGTGCAAAGATGTTACATATGCAAGGTAGTGTTATTAGTGGTGAATGAAGGAAGGAAGGAATGGCAAAGGGAAGCAATTTTTGTGCTGATCTGAACAGGATATTGGAACAGAGCTGTGTACAAGAACTAAAGTTATAGAAGCACACATACACACATGCAAATACACACATACGCAGATACATAGATACACATACACACACATATATATATATATATATATACATGTATATGTATGATTGCGTACCATGTACACATGCATACTTACCTACATATATATATATATATGCACAAATACATACGTCTACATTGTGTGTGTGTGTGTGTATACATATACATATATATTGATACATGCATATAAAAATATTTTTCGTTCAAACGTACGTTATTTTGAAGACCGAGTGCGATTCTAATTATTTATCTATTAATCATTTTTTCGTGTATCTTTGTTTTTTTATGTTTCTTTTCTAGCATTAACGTTCCTAAAACTTATTATTCCTGGATCGTTTCTGTCTCAGCCTTTTTTTTTTTTGTCCTTGTAAGCAGCAAGGATCACGAGAATTATGTTGTAACTGGCAAAGTTGCCATAACCACACGGGAAACTTTTAACCCTTAAATCCAAGGGGTTATTGCAGCATATGACAATACACAGCACGAAACAAAACTGACTACTAAAACGTATATAGAATTTCATATAAAAATACTCTAAAAGATCAGCTATGGCAGTTTTATCAATAACGAAATACAAACCAACGCGTCAACACATGAAGAAAGAAAGAAAGAAAGAAAGAAAGAAAGGAAGAAAGAGGAGAGCTTCTGTGTAATAAACTATGAATTTATTCTGTATTAACATTTAATTACGTTATTTAATCCAGAAAAGATGGTTTTATGAGTTTATAACGCCATTCTCCTGGTGCTTGCTGTCTACTATAAACTATTGCAGCAATGAAAGCGCCTATGAGAAGACCAAGGTCTGGAAACGTTAATGGGCATGGGAACGCTATTTTTTGAAGCGAATTATAAAGGACTAAGAAAAATATGGAAAAAAATCCCCAATAAAAATGGTTAAACTCGAACACACTTGTATATAACTGTAGAAAGGCAGCTGAAAGATTGTATTTAAATCAAGCTGATTGGTGAAGGAAGGAATAGTACATGGTAGACATTTTGAGAGACTCTGAATGGGACACGACAAAGGCAGTTTGAGAAGCTAAATTAAATATGTTGTGTGCATGCTTTGCTTGTGTATATATAGGGTATATGTATATGTATACGTGTGTGCACATGTATATTTTTACCTGGCTCTCCGTCGGTTACGACGAGTGTCCTAGTTGATCTGATTTACAGAATATCCTGCTCTTGAAATTAACGCACATGCGGGCTGTGCACTGCAGACACGCGTATCCTGAACGTAGTTCCCAAGGAGATTCAGCTTGATACAGATTGTGATAAGGTGAGCCCTTTGAATTACTGGTACAACTCGTTTTTGCCAACTGAGTGGACTGGAGAAATGTGAAATAAAGTGTCTTCCTCATGGGCCCGGTTTCCCGGTTTCTATGGCGTATGTGTTCCCCACCCCTCAATTGGACGGGACGCCATTCCATCGCAGCTTTACTCAAGAAACAGGAAGAAAGAGAGAGAGAAAGTTGGGGTGGAAGAGTACAACAGGGGTCACCACCACCCCCTGCCGGAGCCTCGTTGAGCTTTTAGGTGTTTTCGCTCAATAAACACACACAACACCCGATCTGGGAATCGAAACCGCGATCCTCTACCCTAACCACTGGGCCATTGTGCCTCCGTGTGTGTGTGTGTGTGTGTGTGTGTGTGTGTTCCGGCATGTGGTCGGAGGGTACATACATACTTATGTAGGTATCGTCTCTTTTCTAGTTTCTTTGCTTTCGTTGTTGCTTTCTTACGCTACTTTGATAAAGAATTCATTCAGCCGAAATATTAGTCTGTTTCTTTCCCTTTTTTACAGCCTATTGTTATTCACTCTGCACGTCTTTTTATATTCTTTGCGTGTGTGTGGGGGGGGGAGGGGTGTTTACAACTTTCCCATCACCTTTTGAATTTTTGTTTACCAACTGAAACCTCTCACGTCGTTCCATCTGTCCAGCTCTTACTAAAACAAGTAAAAATATGTATGTGTTTGTGCGTGCTAACGTAGCTTCCCTAGTAGGCATTTACTTTGGTGAAAGTCTTGTGGTCATTTCGTAAGAACAAGAATAAATGCGTTTAACTCTTTTATAATTGTGGATACCAAAATAATTATCAGATATGAATCTTGTGCATATGTAGAGAGGAGGAGGCATATTTCATTGTTTCCTTTCAAAATGGCCACTATGTTTCAATTATGGTCTCTTCGGGGGAGACTAATTGATCTTACATAGCGACTGCTACATGTTTCCTTATTAACGACAGGCAAAATGCAGTTTGGATAGGGAAACGCAAGAAGAAAGAGAAGAATGAATGAGAGAGAGAGAGAGAGAGAGAGAGAGATGGAGAAGAAAGAGAGAGAGGTGAGAGAAGTTGCTAGAAGTATCGGTTACTAAGAAAATATAAACGAGGGTATTAGTGAGATATTGAGAGTGGTGAGAGAGAGAGAGAGAGAGAGAGAGAGAGAGAGAGAGAAAGAGAGAGAGAGAGAGAGAGAGAGAAAGAGAGAGAGAGAGAGAGAGAGAGAGAGACAAAGAGGAAGAGGTAGAGAACGGCAGAGAAAGCGAGGGAGAAGCTGAATAATAATATATTGGAAATAACAGTGTCGAAGTCAAACAAATTGAAAGAGGGAATGCCGGAGGTTAAATGGAGAGTAACTGCTAGGTTAGTGAGAGAGGTCTTGGTAGCAGGATTAGACGAAGAGGAAGGGAGATGAAGAAGTAAAATGGAGAGAAAAAGAAAGGGACAACAAATTGATGGAAGAATTTACAGACACTCGAGAGTGAGATGTAGGGATCACGCGGTTCGAGATGATGATGATCAGGTGGGGAAGATGTAGGGAAGGTGGAAACTGATAAGCGAGAAAAGAGAGAAAAGGGGAGTAGAACGAAAGGAGGAGAAGTTATTAGAACAGTGTGACTTGGAGAATGAAAGAAAGCCACGGGAAAGTATGTTTAAGGCAAGGTAAGCGATAAACAACAGATCTATTGATATCCTTGAAATGACTCAAGAAATATCCCTCGGGCAGCTTTGTGAAGTTTTATATCCAGATTCACACATTTAAAATGAGTTAAAACACTTTAAATAATTTAGATGATTAAGATAATTTAGAATTGTAAAGGGTGATAAAAATAATTAGAAGAGTTAAATTCAAAATATAAAGTAAAAGATACGTTTTGAAATGTATCACTTGTTAATGCGATTTAAAATGATTAAACTCCTTTAGGATGAAAAATGGTTTAGTTCGGTTGTTAAGAGAGATAAGAAATTAATAGAGTTGGGGAAAGTAAGGAAGCACATAAAGAAATAATTAACGTTACTAATGAAATATACGTTTAGATTGCTACATATAAAGCTGCGGTGGTTCGAGGCTCTAATGGAGATGAGTGAGGTATGAAAGGAAACAAAAAGGATAAGCGATCAAACATTAATAAGTATAGTGATAACAGTGGTGAAACAAAAATAAGGAATATAAGTTTGTTAAGGTTTAGTTGTAATTCACAAAAGTAACAGTACTTCTACAAATTAGATTTGTCAATGCGTTAAAACTAAAAGCTTTAGGTAACAAGATAGATATAAATTCAATGAACGGTATAGGTATCATCGAGTACACATGTCGGAAACAGAGGAAAATTTGATTTGGATAAGTGTATACATGGGTAAAACATGCGGAATAGAAAGGATCATATTAA
>NC_142950.1:28290615-28305615 GCF_046866305.1 Octopus bimaculoides | reverse complement strand
ACTTCATCTAACAAATCTGTAATCAAAGACGTTCTAGCTGTGACCATCCCATCTTCTATTCTGATATTGTATATCTAAGACTACATTATCTAATGTGTCCTTCCTTGGTTTTTAGCCTTATCCAACAAACATGTAATCAAAGACATTCCAACTGTGACCATCCCATCCAGAAGAAGAAAAAGAAAAAGAAGAAGAAAAAGAAAAAGAAAAAGAAGAAGAAGAAGAAGAAGAAGAAGAAGAAGAAGAAGAAGAAGAAGAAGAAGAAGAAGAAGAAGAGCAACAATAACAAGAAAAATGCCATTACCATTACCACTACAAAACAAAGAAAAACACAGAAACTAAAAATAATTAAATGTAAATAAATGAATATAAATAAATTAAGAAATATCATTCACCATTTGTGAAGGGAAAGTTGTCAGGTATTGTTTATTGTGATAGGAGATAGCGTTTGCTGATTGGTGTGCCGGAAATAGCAGCTGTAGCTAAACAACAACAGCAATAACAACAACAGCAATAACAACAACGAATTCTACAGCAAGAACAACTGCAGCAACATCAGCGACAAGAACGGCAGTGGCAGCAGCAGCAACAACGGTAGCCGCAGCAATAGTAATTACAACAGCAACAACAACAGCACCAGTGGCAGCAGATACATGAAGAAGAAGAATAACAGTGGAAGAAGAACGACAACAACAGTAGCAGAAGAAGAATAACAACCACAACATAAAAACGACAGAAAATACGACAACGCAAAAACAACAACAACAGCATCTACAACAAAAACAACTGTAGCAGCAGTAACAATAACAACAAACCTACTACTACTACTACAGAAATCACAACAGCAGTCCTTTTTACTTGTAAGCACAATGCCAGCAGTTTTGGAGAAGGTAGTAAATCGATCGCATCGACCTCAATACTCAACTGGTACTTATTTTATCGACCACGAAAGGTGGATTCGATGTCGAGAGAATTTAAGCTCCGAATGTAGTAAAGATGGGCCGAATGCACCTAAGCATCTTGCCCGATGCTCTAAATATTTTGCCAGCTTACCGCCTTGATGATAATGATAATAATAATAATAATAATAATAGATAAAGTAACAGGCTTTCATGGCCTCTCATCTTAACTGATTGGAATGATTGGAAGTGTTATCATGTACATTGTTTTGTCTTGGTATAAAAGATGGGCTACAGCAAATATTCTGCTCAATACCACAGATTTGCTATGCCCTGGTGCAGTACCAGACGGTGGCTCTCATGGCTTCTGATCTTAACTGACTGGAAGTGTTATCATGTACATTGTTTTGTCTTGGTATGAATGACGGGCTACAGCAAATATTCTGTTCAATACCACAGATTTGCTTGTCAGTTGTTTGACCTTAACCAGTTGAGTATGTCTCTTTGTGGTTGGCGATATGTGCATCTCTGATCACGAGCAGAAGTAGTGGGGGAGCATCATAGCCGTGTGTTGAGAGGAATTCTTTGGGGTTTGAATAATTTATCTTTGGAAACATGGGTGCTGTGTTCATCATCCTTAATCCTTATTCAGGGAACTTTAGAGCTGGATGGGCTACTCGACCTGAAGAAAATTCTAACTGGGTCCCACCTAAAAGGTCATGCGCTGTTTATGTTGATATGAAATCCCTATGTTGCGCACATATGGTTGTGATGCATATGCCTGGTGTACTCTTATCAGACGGGTAATCGTGATGGATATACTGGACCTCGCATATTTTATCCCACTGTCACTTTGATGTCTTGCACTGCTCTCTCACTCAATAATAATAACCAGAATAATCAGGAAAGTATTAGGAAGCTGAAAAGAACGGATAGCATGGTACCGTAGGCTGCAGGTAGTAAGTCCGCTACGCATGCAAGAATTCCAGGAGCTCCAACAAAATCTGTGATAAAGAGAAAATAATAATAATACTTTCTACTATAGGCACAAGACTTGAGATTTGGGGAGGGTAAGTCGGTTATATCGACACCAGTACTCAACTGGTACTTAATTTATCGACCCCGTAAGGATGAAAGGCAAAGTTGGCCTCGGCGGAATTTGGACTCAGAACATAAAGGCGGACCAAATACTGCTAAGCATTTCGCCCGGCGTGCTAACGATTCTGCCATCTCACCGCCTTAATAATAATAATAATAATAATAATAATAATCATTTCTAGTAAAGGCACAAGGCCTGAAATTTGGTGGGAGGGGACTAGTCGACTACATCGACCCCTGTGTTTTACTGGTACCTATTGTATCGACCCCGAAAGGATGAAAGGCAAAGTCGACCTTGGCGAAATTTAAACTCAGAATGAAGTGCCGTACGAAATACTGCTATACATTTTGTCCGGTGTGATAACCATTCTGCCATGCTACAACCACATCAACCACAAAAATATGACAGCGGGATGGCTCACGGAAGCAACACTAGCGGTAGCAGCTACAACAACAACAACAATAGCAATATTAGTAGCAGTAGTATCAACAAGAACAGCGTGGACAAAAACAACCACAACAACAAAACAACTACAATTACAACAATAACGATGAAAATTGCAACAACAACAAAACAACCAGAATAACAATTGCAACAATAACAAAACGATAAGAGCAGCAATAATAAAACAATTATAATTACAATAACAAAACAACCACAATAACAATAGCAACAGTGAAAAAATACAATTGGAAAAAAAAGGAACAACAAATAACAACACACAAGGAAGAAGTAATAATGAACACCATAAGAACAGCAACAACAAAATAATAAGAAGCAAAACAGCAACATCAACAACAATCACAACCAACAACAATAACAACAATAACAACACAACATTTACTGCAACAAAAAACAATGGCATCAATAACAAAAATAACTAGAACAAACGTGGCCAACAAACCACAAATACTGGCATAAAACAAGAAACATTGATATAAAGCAAATAACAAATAGTAATACAAAACAGACAATAAACACTAATATAATACAAAGCTAACTGCATGTTCTGATGAATTCTTTCTATTTCGTTATTAGTTTTGTTTCTTCAAAACTAAAAGCATTGTGGTTGTGAGGATACGTTGATTTTTGTTCTGTTTCTTTCTTGTTTCTGTTTCGTTTTCTTCTTTTCTTTTACACTAATTTATTCTAATTTACTGCGTAGGCGTTAAAAGGTATTGCATTGTGATTTATGGAGAAGGAAAAATATATGTAATAATGGTAATTGATTCTAACGTAAGCACAAGGCCTGAAAGTTTAGTGTCATGAGGGTTAATCGATTAAATCGATCTCAGTGCAAGACTAATTTTTTTATTCTATCAACACCGAATGAATGAAAAAAAAAAAGAACAATTTGACCTTAGTGAAATTTGAACTCAGAACGTAGGGATTTGAAAAGTACCACAAAGCATTTTGACCGATGTTCTAGCGATTCTGCTTCTTCAGTTTTTGTACGATGGTTTCTTATTTAGACAAAGAAATTTGTGGCCAGAAGAGCAGTTTATTATATCGAAGATTAGTATTTGACGGGTACGTTATTTTAGCGACCTCGAGAAGAAGAAATGTACATCTGACTTCGGCAAGATTTGAACTCAAAACACAGGATTCTATGTGGTTTAATTAGAGTAGGTAGTTTGGTGGAAATATAAAAAGAAGCTATGAGGAATGAGGTGGTAGTGGTGAATGCGGCTGAGGAAAGCTACACGATTTGAGTAGCGGGTTATTAAGAGAGGATTTGAGGCAGATATGACGAAGGAGAGAGGAAATGCTTATGGAGTATGTGATGGTCATGGAAGTGGAATTTGAAGCCAGGCAAGATTATAGAGTGGTAAGAAGAGAGGTGTAGTGGGGAGAGAACGAAAGTGGTTTGGGTAAAATATGGGTAGGACTGTGGCATATTAATGAATTGAAAACAAACAAAATATCCACTGATCCTCAATGGTAGAACGGATGAATTCCCAGGCAATTATTCCGAAAGAAAATGTAGAATACAACAGTGTGTGAGAAAAGAAAAACGGGTTACACTGGATGACCACGGGGCACGTAGATATGGGTTTTAAATCGCAACAAAAATATCAACACGAGAGTCAATGTGAAAACAAAGTTTCAATTATTAGTTTAACACTTGAAAAAACAAAAATTAAGAAAACGACGTTTCGTAATTCAGCTCTTCTTCAGAACATTACATGTTATTATATATGTATTAAGGAGAAATAAATTTAGTGACGTCACTAGATATGGGTGAAGTTTTTAGTTCTTAATGTAAGTCAAAGAGTATGCAGTTAATATTATGGCAGAAACGGGTGACGAAGTGGTTGAGAAGAACAAGTGTTGGAAAGTATGTGGTAGCGGATATGTTAGTATGTATTTGGTAAAAGGTGAATTGGGTAGTAGTCATAGGTGGTATACATATATGTTTATGCATATATAATATTTACGTATATATATATAGTCTATACAGCCAGTTTATAAACTATTATATATTTACACACCGATTAGATATATACTGTATGTGTGCATATGTTTATATGTATAATTATGCACAAACATATATGTGTGCATGTGTGTATGATTGTGCGTGTACATACACTCATGTTCATATATATGCACATATATAAATATGTGCATAATGTGTATAATGTATATATACATAGATATGTAGATGCCTAGATGGATAGATAGATAAATAGATATAAAAAAATACATACATACACTCACACACCAACATATTTGCATGTGTGTGTATGTGTGGGTAGGTAGGAGAGTGGATGTAACTACTATCTAGAACGGACCCGACCAGGTGGCCACCTTTATCTGACCTTGCAAGTGCCCTACTGACATGGCAACCTCTGACACTATCACTTCCATTAACTATACTCTCTGACAGGTCATATGCATATACCTGGAAACGTGTGAAAGAGAATTACAAACTGTATTTGCCAATAAATACGGGCCTATGTAAATATATATATATATATATATATATATATATATATATATATATATATGCATGTATGTATGTATATACGTGTGTTTGTGGTTGCGAATACATGCATGCCTACATACATGCATACATACATACATAATACTAGCATGCATATATGGATGGATGGATGGATGCACATACATACGCTAATATTTCATTTTCAATGATTTTGTTTAGTTTTAAATTTTGCATAATCATATTATTCGAAAGGTAGTGAAAATTTGATCGGAAATTAAAGAAAGACGTAAATAAAATATTTTAAAATAAAGGAAAATTTTGTCAAAAATCCAAGTAAAAATTCTGTATGTATGGATGGTTTTTAAAAAAATTTATTAAATAAATATCACAAATAAAAAGCTAGTTTCTGTTACAAAAGTGTATTAAATATATTCATTATTGATAGTGTTCAGTTTGGTTTTCAATTATGTATGCACACACAAACATACATATACCTATATACGCATATATAAATACATACATACATATATATATATATATATATTTGTGTATATATATATATATATATATATATATATATATATATCTACAGAAGTTGTATAAGCATATATACATATGCATGTATATGTATGTACATATATATGTAAACACATATGTATAAATGTGTGTTTGTGTTCATATGTACATATGAATAGAAAGGTATATATACGTATGTATATACATGCTTGTGTATATATATCTGTATATATATATATATATATATATATATATATATATATATATATATATATATATATATATATACAGAAGTTTCATATATATATATATATATATATATATATCTACAGAAGTTGTATAAACATATATACATATGCATGTATATACATATATATGTAAACACAGATATGTATAAATGTGTTTGTGTTCATATGTACATATGAATAGAAAGGTATATATACGTATGTATATACATGTATGTATGTGTGTATATATATATATATATATATATATATACACACAATACACATACATACATACACCTATACATATACTCTCCTTAATAAAAGACTGGTCTCCATAATGTTATCCAGTCCCTGTATAGAATTAACAATATTTGGTAATTATCAGAATTTAGAGATCTGTTTGCTAATGAAGGCGTAAATTTAATTATATTAACGCTGATGTTTCTCTAAAATTTGAATAAATAATTATTTGTGCTGAATATTTCCCTTCAGATTTGATTATATATTACGTGTGTGTGTGTGTGAGTGTATGCGTGTGTGAGTCTGCATGTGAAGGTCTGTGTGTGTATATATGTACGTGAGTGTGTGCGTGCGTGCCTGCCCGCATGTATATGTGCTTAAGCCACAGACTAAAACACCACCAGGCTTTTAATGATACACGGGGTAATGAAATGGGAAATAAAATGCTATATACGTGTGTAAGCTTATATATGTGCACGCACGCGCTTTTACTTTTAATCAGTAGGAACTTACGAAAGTGACTGTTTGGTGAGTACCATGCGTCAAACTGTGCACTAGAGTCACTTTTGTTAGTGCTTCCCAATTTTAGACACACACACACACACAGCGGCACACACGCACACATGTATATATATACATACACATATATATGTGTGTGTGTGTGTGTGTGTGTACTATATGTATGTATATATATATATATATATATATATATATATATATATATATATATATATATATATATATATATATATATATACATACACACACACATTATCTTAGAACACGTGTTTGAAAAGATAATCGAAAGCGCTCACACATTAGAAAGAAACTTCTTCCAAAGAGAGTAGTGACGTTCTGATAAAGAATTTAGAACCTTTTTTTTTTAATATTTGTTCTAAAGAAATCATTTTCATACTTGGTAAAACTGTATAAAATAATTTTCACAAAGACATACATATATATATATATATATATTCATTTAAAATACAGAGATGCCTATAATAGGACATCTACCCGCTAGAAAGAGCAGCAAAAAACTCTATACCACAAAAATAGGGATAATTTCGAAAGGGAATGAAAAATAAAAACATTTACCAATCTATTTTATTTTTTATTTTTCATTCCCTTTCGAAATTATCCCTATTTTTGTGATATAGAGTTTTTTGCTGCTCTTTCTAGCGGGTAGATGTCCTATTATAGGCATCTCTGTATTTTAAATGAATAATATATAGTCTATTGGCTAATTTTTTTCTACTCGCTAGACCACTGGCAGTAAATAAAATTTCTAAAAATTTTTTGCTGCCCTATGATTTATTAATATATATATATATATATATAAACAAATAGTAAATGAGTATATGCATATATACGTACAGGTATGTGCATACCGACATCCACCTGTATGTATAGGTGCATATCTGGGTACAAGACATTGCAAACAAAACAGAGACGAGAAAACACACAAGCCACATAGAGAACATTCTACTTCATCAGCTACCTCCGTTTTAACACCGGCGTTTCGAAGAGCTAGGCAGGACGCATCGTTAAAACAGCTCTTCCCATGGACCGCAAATTAAATTTGTATACACAAATTAAATCTTGCATTGGAGGAATGTTGTGGCGGACAAAAAACAAACAGAAAAGGCTTTACGGCCAGACGAGAAAAATTGTTTGTGTGTGAACGCTGTGAGGCACGAACTTGAAAGTAGGGACGAAATGGTTCGTGTGTTTGCTCGGCGACAGCCAAGGAAGAAAAGGATTATTGACCGGAAGCATGTGACCATGCCGGTGTAAGGGGAAGAGAGAGTGGCAGAGGGAGAAACAAAGGGAGGAAGTAGAAGAATAGGTGAGCAACGAGAGGAAAAGAGAAAGAGAGGAAGTACGAGGGGGAAAAAAGAGATACGTAGTAGTAACAGAGGAAGAACGAGAGGGGTAAAGCGAGATACGTAGTAGTAAAGAGGAAGAACGAGGGGAAGAGAGAGAGTGGTAGAGGGAGAAACAAAGGGAGGAAGTAGAGGAATAGGTGAGCAACGAGAGGAAAAGAGAAAGAGAGGAAATACGAGGGGGGAAAAAGAGATACGTAGTAGTAACAGAGGAAGAACGAGAGGGGTAAAGCGAGATACGTAGTAGTAAAGAGGAAGAACGAGAGGGGGGAAAATGATAGAGGAAGAGAAAGAGAATATATATATATATATATTATATTATATTATATATATATTACCCAGTTTTTTCGTTGTTGTCTTGTCTCGTTGACCCATCCTCTTATACCGTTCCATCCTTACAATACCATTAGTGTTATTATTTATAATGACTATCATCACTGATATGAGCAATCCTGTTGTTCTTGAGCTGAAATCGCCTTGTTCTTCAGTCAAGAGCTGATGAGGGTAGACTCGTATACAAGTTGGTCACTTTTCTTGTTCTTTGCATTTTATCAGGCATGTGAGCTTAGTTTTTATACTTTTGGTTTTAGAAAACACTGTCGGTCAGAGGCTGAGTGTGTAGTTACGCTTTCATGCGCAAATCTGAGGCTGCACGTAAATATACATTCTCTGACTTTTTCAACACCGTCTATGGAGGTCATCTTTCGAGGTCATTTCCACGTAGGACACAAGTGCCAGTGTGAAGAACATATCATCAAGAGAACCGGATATGATTTTACTGCAGTTGAATTGAGGTAAAACTTCGAAAATGTTTCCGAAAGTGGAATTTCTGTTATCGATTCTGATTAGTGACAATTATCAGATTTGGAGCAAAGTGTAACTGACTTTGATGTTGTTTTTATTAAAGAGTTTGTGATAAGGATGATTGGTTGGGAAATGTTCACATTCAATATACATCAAGCTTGCAGCGATATTGGATACATGTTTAAAATGGAAGTGATATTGGATCAGAAGGGTTTTTTTCTGTTTCTTTTGTTGGTTTATGTTTTCTTTTTCCGTTCTAATCTGTTCTCTTTTAACACATCACTGAAATTATCTGCAACACTACTGAATAATTCTTTGCCTGGGTATACTTTTGAGATTTCTCTACTAATCTGACTAAATCTTTTATAACAGCTTTGGAATGGAGTGGATTTATAATGAATATTAATATAATGTAATTTTTCGTTAGATTTGCTGTAGGAGTGCTATTTGCCGATCTTTAAGTCTAATGTTATGTTTGGAAACTTTACAGCAGTTATTTGATGACTATCTTTAAATTAAATGCTTTGAGCGTTTCTGTCAAGTCTTTCCGAAGTTTGACTAGAAGATAGAAGTTCACACGGAGAGAGGAAGAGAGCTTATGAAATCTGTATAGATCTATTTCTAGAGTTAAATTTGTCCCGAAGTGAGTCTTCACGCCTCCTTAGCACCCAGGCCACATCCTTAGAGCCCCACCTCACTTCAACTCACCACCATAAACATAAACCACTTTCTGCAGCAAATTCAAGTCAACTGTATTTCATACTATCCGTAGAGTTTATATAAATAGATATATATGTATATAATAGAAAATAGATTGATTGACATTCTTTATTTAAAAATCACTACAATTGTTTTGACAAATATTTACACTCATAGTGATTTCAAATAATGTCGTTCAATCCGTTTTCAATTTTTTAATCTAATTTATGTATGTATGTGTGTATGTGTGTGTGAGTGTAGTACGACTTAAATTGAAATTATGCAATAATTAACCAATTTTTAGATTTTTAGAAATGGTGAATAGAGTCAAGAAGGCATGGTGGTCTTTATCTCAACAATAAGAAAACAAAAGTCATGGAAGTAGGAAAAGAGAAAGTAAATGTTAACATCAAACTTGGCTCGAAGAGGTTGAATTGTACAAGTATATTGTAGCCGAAAACTCTGACGAAGTCAGTTAAGAAAGAACTTAAGATGCGGCTAGCTATGGCAAAAACGTCCATGGAAAAGTTTAATAACATCTGGGCAGAAAAAGTGACCCAACTAAGTTAAAAAACAAATTAGCTTGTTATGCCATGTGGGCAGTGCCTGAAGATTGCACTAAGGCACCAGAATTGTTTAAAAATACTGTCTGACATGTGTTCATTGTATGAAACTAATAGTGGCACATAACAATATATATTGCGTTTATCAAATAATTTATATACATACATACATACATACACATATGCAAATGTGTAGCTATGTATGTGCGTAATCTGTGTATGTGAGTGGCAAAATAGGTGAGACATGGGAAACCAAGATTAGATGAGTAACAACAACTATGGAAAAAAAAAAAATATATATATATATATATATATATATATATACAGAGAGAGAGAGAGGGGGAATTGAGAGAACAGAGAGAAGAGCTTGTGTAAGTGTGTGTGTGTGTGTGTGTGTGTGTGTGTGTGTGTGTGTGTGTGTGAACAGAATGTAAATTGACGGGAAGGAGAGAGGGCGAGAAAGATGACAAGAGAGATGAAGTGAGTAATAGAAGATGAAAGAGGCGATAGAAAAGACAGAGATGATAGAGATCAGAGAGATGAAAGGAGAAAGAGAAAGAAAAATGAGTGATTTAAAAGATAATACTGAAAAGAGCCAAAAGCTGAAGGAAATTTTGAGTACACATAGAATATAATAGGTTATTAAATAGACAGCTGGATATGTGTATCTGTGTGCATGTATACGCGTGTATGTGTGTTTGCATATATGTATGTATATATATATATATATATATATGTATATATATATATATATCTATATGTAATATATACAGGAATGTATATGTGCATGCACGTACGTATTGTGTGTGTGTGTGTGTGTGTGTGTGTGTGTGTGTTTGTGTGTGTAAGCATATTTAACACGTTCATGTATTCCTGGACGTCATTGCGCATCGTCAAGTACGATTATTAAATTCATCTTTCACAGCACAATAAGAATCATAGTTCTTATTTACAAGAAGGTAGCACATTCACTGATATATGGAAAGCTTGCTCAAGTGGAATTAAATAACCAGAGCCACAGAAAGCAGCGTTGAATGAAATATAATAGAGTATTACAGTATTTGACGAGTTCGTGTACATTCGGACGTGAGAAGACTTTTCGCTGCGAAAAAAGTTTCGGGATAAAAAAAAAAATATCTTCGCAGACGAAATATGTTAATACTTAATGCGAATGACGACATCAGGTCGTAGGACATGCGTTTTTTGTGTCATTTACACATTGTTAAACACAAATATATTTTGTTCAACGCCGCGTCGTGCAACTCTAGTCGTTGAATTCCCGCTTGATCAGTTTTGACGCACATCATTTAATGTACTGTTTACTGTTCTTATAAATTAGGATCATCGTTCCTATTCAGTTATAAAAGACGAATTCGATATTTGTAGCTGACATCCGATGACGCAGAAGGGCATGACATTATGAAAGCCCAATGTGTTTTCATGCATTTTGTCTGTAAGAAGAATCTTATCTTGGGACTATTACCGCAGTGAAAGGTCCTCCCATGCCCGAATATACACGAACGTGTTAAGTATGGCTACACATGATTATACTTCATTCAACGCTGTTTTTTGTGACTCCATATATATATATATATATATATATATATATATATATATATATATATATATATATGTATATATAATTAATATTCTCAAGAGCAATGAGAAATATTAGAAATTTCTACTACCAGTGGCCTAGCGTGTAAAATTTAGTCAATAGACTATATATTATTCATATAAATATAGTGTACATTTAAACGCATAAGAGGCATCCATCATATGGATTCCTTGCACACTAGGAAGAACAGTTAAATTCCATACCACTATTTAGTATGGAATTTAACTGTTCTTTCTAGCGTGCAAGAAATCCATATGATGGATGCCTCTTATGCGTTTAAATATACACCGCATTTATACAGGTCACATGAGTAACAAACATTACTCATTTCAGCTTGATTTGAACCCGGAACAGCGACAAGCGAAACTAGACTCTTACTTCACAGTGACTTTCGACAATAACATTTGTAACTTTAGAAGCATTAACAGTAACAACAACAACTACTACTGCTGCTGCTGCCATTACTACTACTACTACTACTACTACTACTACTACGACAACTACTACTACGACGACGACGAGACGATGTCTACTACTATTACAACGACTACTACTATTACTGCCGCCACTACTACTACTACGACGACGACATGACGTCTACAACTACTACAGTGACTACTACTACTACTACTACTACTACTACAAAACTAAGAATAGATCAGTAACAACAACAACAACAAACATCATAAACATCAATAGGATTACGAGGACACTAAAGTTAACTGTTTCAACGGTATCAAGAATAAGACCACCACCATGACCACCACTACCGACTAGAACAACCACAACAACAAAAACATTCTAAATAGTTTTGACCGTGTCGTCTGGTGTTGCCAGAAATGTTTGGAAAAAGACCAAATCTTTAATAATACAAACTTTCTTACTTATTTCCAACTGATATGTTAAACCACAAGGAAAAAGAGAAAGACACAGAGAGAGAGGGTGGGGAGGCAGAAAGGAAAGAGAAAGTGAAAGAAAAAGTACAGTTTATAGGTATATGTGGTAAGGACAATGGATAAATGGTCAGTGTTTCATTGCAGTGCAATGGTGAGCTTCAAGGCTTCCTAAAACATGCATCAAAGTACTGTTAAACATTTTGGCTAGCACGCTAACGATTCTGCCAACCATCTTCAATAATAATAATAATAATAATAATAATAATAATAATAATAGTAGTAGTAGTAGTAGTAGTAGTAGTAGTAGTAGTAGTAGTTAGTAGTAGTAGTTAGTAGTAGTAACAATGATGATGATAATGATGATTTCATCTATTTGACTCAAGGGTGCAGGATGAGAGGGATGATGGTGATGATGATGATGATGATGATTTCAATTTTTGGCACAAGGCCAGCAATTCCAAGGGAGGGACTAAGTCGATTTCACCGACGCCAGTGTTCAACTGGTACTTATTTTATTGACCTCGAAAGGATGTAAAGCAAAGTCGACCCCAGCGGAATTTGAACTCAGAAAGGTAAAAACAGACTAAAAAAAGCCGTTAAGCAGTTTTTGCTGCCCGGCGCGCTAACAAATCTGCAAGCTTGCTGCTGTTATGATGATGATGACGGCGACGACGACGACGTCGAGGAGGAGGAGGGTTTTCCTTTTATTTGCCACATGAGCATCAGATGACACTTCAGTGACAGTTTACGATTTGTGTGTGAGTTTATATTAAAAGATGATGGGAAGAAAAGGAGTGGAGAAAGGAAAAATGAGATAAAAAAGTATACATTGTATGCAAAAATGTGAACAGATCCCGATACGGGAGAACCTCTGTTGTTGGCACTCCGCCGCTTACGACGACGAGGGTTCCAGTTGATCCGATCAACGGAACAGCCTGCTCATGAAATTAACGTGCAAGTGGCTGAGCACTCCACAGACACGTGTACCCTTAACGTAGTTCTCGGGGATATTCAGCGTGGCACAAAGTGTGACAAGGCTGGCCCTTTGAAATACAAGTACAACAGAAACAGTGAGAGAAAGTTGTGGTGAAAGAGTACAGCAGGGTTCTGCCACCATCCCCTGCCGGAGCCTCGTGGAGCTTTAGGTGTTTTCGCTCAATAAACACTCACAACGCCTGGTCTGGGAATCGAAACCGCGATCCTATGACCGCGAGTCCGCTGCCCTAACCACTGGGCCATTGCGCCTCCACTACAGGAGAACCTCTAAATAGAGCCAATCAAGGAACCACGCCACCCACAGATCCAGGACCACTCTGATCCCCAAGGGTACAATTCCTCGCCCAACTGTCGTTCTCCAATCTACAGAGCCATACTTACAGTAGGTTCATCCATTAGACTAAGTGCCACAGTCACCCACCTTATAAACAAATTCAGTGAGAGCACTCCCTCTCCAGCCTCTCATTTTTCTTCAAGTGAACTTCACCTTGTTAAAGGTAGATGACGAGGCGATCTCGATCTCTCTCGCGTCCCAGGAGTCATTCTTTTATATCACTTTTGAACGTGACTTTATTTCCTTTTCACAAGATATGTCCAACCATATTAAACTTTGCCAATGCTATTCTTGGTTTTGCGTGATTACTTTTTACTTTTTGTCTTTTTAATGTTTATACCGATTTTAATGTTATTCGTTGGAATAAACCTTTCTGAAATTTTTATCTTACCATTCTGTTATTTACCATGTTTTCTTCTACTTTAAACCTTAATCATCAACAAAAATCTACCTCGTGGGGACCATTTGCAAACTCCAATTATTGCCGTTTTGTTGCAGCAGTTAATATTCTCTCTCTCTATTTATCTTTCTCTATCTCACTCTCTTTCTCTTTTTCTTTCTTTCTTTCTCTCTCACTTTCTTTTTTCTCTCTCTCCCTCATTCTCTCTCTCGCTCTCCCTCTCTTTCTCTTGCTCTCCCTTTCTTTCTTTCTTTCTTTCTCTCTCTCTACCTCTCTCTCAGTTTTCCCTGCATCAATCATTCACTTATATCACTCCTAAACAAACACAAATCAAAACATTTCAAACTTCGATTCAGCTATTCATAAAAAATTTTGTTTTTCCCATATTGTAACATGCAGTTGCTACAACTCTCACACTGTCTCTCTCCCTCTCTCCCTTTTCCTTTCCCTCTCTATCTATCTATTTATCTATCTAATACCATCTCAAGGCATTTCGTCATTTCTGGAGTGAATATCCCAACCCACCCTCTACAAAAATTCTTGTCAACAAGAATATAATCATCATCATCATTATTATTATTATTATTATTATTATTATTATTATTATTATTATTATTATTATTATTTACTTTAATATGCTTGATTGTTACAATCACTTGCCGTGACACACTCAGCATTTACAGATATATTTTTATCAGCGAGAACTCTTGCATCTATTAGTCTACAAGTATTTTCTTCTCCGTCTTTAATGACTATGTCTGGTCGATTAGCCTGGATCGTTCTGTCGGTGTTGACAGGAAGATCCCAGAGGATATTAACATTTTTAACTTCAACGACTGGCTCAGGATGATATTCATATCAGTAAGCAGAAGTATTGATTTT
>NC_142950.1:28218115-28285615 GCF_046866305.1 Octopus bimaculoides | reverse complement strand
TTCAGAACGGCAACAACATCCAGAACAATAAGTCGAATATTGTAAACCGCAGTTTGGCATAAATGGCTGTATTGTTTGTCGAGATATCTTGCAGCGATGTATTGTAGAGAAAGTGAATATATTATCTCTACACGATGAAAACAATAGGTACATATTACTATACATTTTCTAATAATACACAAGACAAACGGACAGTCCGTCTGCCAGACAAATCGATAAACAAACAAACAGACAAAACAAAATGTCCTTGTCTGCTAACCATTGTCGAAACCTCTACATCAGACAGGGTCAGTCCTTTTCGAGAAGCGGGCCGTATGAGACGTGATTCATCATCAGGCGGGCCGCACATTCAAAATATTTTTTCGTTACTAGTGCCGTTGAGAAAGACTAGCTGGCCGCAGTGTACTTATGATTAATCTACGTGGTCACTCGACCTGTTAAAAATAACACCTATATCTCCCTCAAAACATGCCCTACTTGTCTTAACTAATTTCAGAATGATTCGCAAGCCGTCGTGTGTCCATGTCTAATCAACGTGGTCCCCCAACTCGCTAAAAATAGCATCTAAATCTTCCTCAAATCACACCCTACTTGTCTTAACTAAATTGAGAAAGATTCGCAGGCCTGCGTGTGTCACCTTCGCAACAGAATGTAATATTAACAATAGCGTGCAAATACTGGGTCTGGATGAAAAAAAAAGTCGATGGCTGCGACTTTTTTATCCAAAAGATTTTTTATTCCAATGTTAACACGCTATTATTTATAACTTTATCTGCTTCGGGTCTCAACGTTCCAAAAACAATTATTTCATATTCTCTCGAAGTTTATACATTCTTAGGCGGTCAAAAAAATATAATATACTGTTTTTTTTTGGGGGGGGGGTTCTTTCGGGATAACTCATAAACAATGCAATGCTCTTCTTCCATCCATCTAATTTAAACAATTTATTTTGTGTCGGCCTTCGAGAAACCAAAGAGAGATTACTACTTTTAGCTCACTGTTACTTTCTTTCTTTCTTTTTATCTATTTATTTGTGGTTTTTCATTTAAACTTAAAAAACAAAGAGCACCTAACGAATGTTTCATTGTATTCGGTATAAAAACAAAAGGAAAATAAAAGAAAATAGTGTCTAGAATTCTGAATAATTTATCAAGACAGGCTTTCTCGATTGAAAATATGGCGTTGAGTATAATACGGAATTGTGACTATTCCATCCTCCAGAAAAGAATATGCCTGTACTCTCCATTACCAACGAAGCTCTTGGCCTCTGTTTTATGATTAACGGCACTGCAATAGATTTTCCAAAGGCATGATATCCACACATGACCCTGTTGCCAGGGAGTAGATAAGGAAAGGACACCCAGAACGAAAAATATTTACATCAAGATGTTCAGAATGTATTTGTTTCTATCTACAGTAGCATCAGTAATCAAAGAAATAGCGCAAGAAATTTCAAGTCGGGCTCTTTGACATTAATTGTCGACTAAATAATGGATATTTTAGAAAATAAAGAGCTGTTACCTCTTCTGTGCAACATTTTTGACATCCGTGAAGAATTTTGCGAATTGCATTGATGACTTTTGCATATTGCGTTGATGTCCAGTGGCTGTCAATATTGTGTTTGCAAAGTGGGAGATTTTTTCCCGTTTACACCGTATTTTCTGACATACAAATCGATGTAGTGTAAGCATGTAACCTAAACATTCAAACATTTTTACTGTCTTCCCAAATCTTGCTTCATTTCACATGGAATTTTTGGTCCTACAAAGTTGTCTAAGTGTATAAGTCGACCTCTTTTGTTTTTTGTCTTCTTACTGCAAATTTTGGTCTGAAGAATTCGAACGGTATGCCGGAAAATACGGTATATCAGTTGTCTAGATATACATATTTCACGCGAGCACGCACGCACACACACACACACACACACACACACATAGACACACACATACATCACACATATATATACATACATACATGCATAAACATGCAAATCTGCACATATACATACATGAACATACAAATCTACATATGTACATACATAAACATACGAATGCACATATACATACATACATACATACATACATACATACATATATACATACATACATACATACATACATACAAAAATATCCTGTTGGTGTTGAAATTCTAGTGAATGAGCTTTGGATCTAGGTTAGAAACTAGTTCTTTCTCTATTGGCAGGAAATCTTGAAATATAACTGAATAATGACATGCATACATTCATACATGCATATATACACACGCGCACACGAGCACGCATACAGGAAAATTCTTGAGTTTAAGATCAAGGAAACAGGAAATACGAAATAAAGACAACTATAGGCCAAACAGCCGAATTTTATTAATTTAAGACTTTGGCAAAGAAACTCCGCTGTTTCTACTTCAGTAGCTAATGAAAAGAAGATACTTGTCCAAATTACTGGGCAGTCAAGCCAAACACGGAACCATGTGGTTGCGAAATAAAAACTACTCACAGAATTATTTGATTTCCACCATGTTGCGTAAGCTATTATTTCCAAGTCTTGATATATCTATGGCTGTTGTCTGATTAGAATTTATGATACAATACGCTGTCTTCTGGAATTTAACAAATCCTCTTGTTCCATCCATCTAACTTAAACAATTTGTCTTGTGTCGGCCTTCGAGAAACCAAAGAGAGATTGCTACTTTTAGCTCACTGCTACTCTCTTTCTTTCTTTTTTATCTATTTATTTGCGATTTTTCGTTTAAACTTGAAAAACAAAGAACATCTAACGAATGTTGCATTGTATTCGGTATAAAAACAAAGGAAAATAAACAAAATAACAAAAGAAAATAGTGGCTAGAATTCTGACTAACAGAAATCCTTAAATCATCAACATTCTTAATTAATGGTGTATTTATTCTACTTTTTCAATGTCAGAATAGGCTGATTTGCAGGGGGAAAAAAATACCATTTGGCTAAGTTTTAGCCGAGGAAAAATAAAAGAGTATTTGACGTTTTACTGTGCGTGCTGAAGTTTCTCAAACTTGCAAAGGAGCCTCTATGTGGTCGCTTGTCATGCTAGAAGTAGCAGACAAAAATCTCTCAAATTTTACCTAACTGTCTTAGTAAAAATTTGATAATGTAACGTGTCTAAAAAAATATATAACGATCACAGCTGGAATCTTTCACATCCTTCCAAGCTGGCAGAATCGTTAGCACGCCGCTCCGTACTGAGTTCAAATTCCGTCAAGGTTGACTTTGCCTTTCATCATTTTGGGGTCGACAAATTAAGTACCATTGAAACATGTAATCGACTAATCCACTCCCTTAAGGCGGTGCTCCAGCATGGCTGCAGTCACATGACTGAAACAAGTAAAAGAATAAAAGAATATGTTTGCGTGTGTTTGTTTGTTTGTTTGTACCCCCATCATCCCTTGACAACCAGTGTTGGTTTGTTTACATTCCCGTAGCTGTGTGATTCGGCAAAAGAGACTGACAGATTACATACCAAACTAAAAGCAAAATGAAGTGCTGCTATCGATTTTCTCAATTAAACCCCTCAAGCTGACGCAACAGAATGGGTGCAGTCCAACGACTGAAACAAACTAACAAATAAAACATAAAATGGAGTGGGCTCGGCTGAAAGCATTTGAGGACCATGTGGTGGCGTTAGACCGGGCGACGGATTATGCCTGCTGCTCTTTGACTTTGATTCAGCTCAAACAGAATAGCATTGTATATATTATGAGTTGTTTATAACATTGTTCACAGTAGAAATGGCTGAATCGAAATGTAATTTAGATTAAGTGAAGTGACAGCATCTTCCTCGCTTGACTAGACTATGCGCTTCACCTTAGTTTAATATCTCATATCACAGCAGCAACAAACAACAACAACAACAACAACAGCAGTAACAACGGCAATAACAACAACCTCATAACCTGGTTGCGTGATCTGGTTTCAGAATACAGCATATCCGATAATTATTGTTATTATTCTGGTGGTAGTGGTCACTGGGAGGAGGAGGAGGAGGACGACGACGACGACGACGACGACGACGACGACGACGACGACGACGACGACGACGACGACGACGACGACGACGACGACGACGACGACGACGAGGAGGAGGAGGAGGAGGAGGAGGACGACGACGATGATGAGGAGGACGAGGACGAGGACGAGGAGCTGCTGCTCTTCTTAATTGATTTCTTTTTGGCAACCCCATTTAAGTTTTGAGTTCAAACCCAGTTTGGTGCGCCTTCACTTTTTCATTGTTTCGTTACAGAAAGGATCGATAAAATAAAAGCCTATCAGTTTAAAATTTCAGGCTTTTTGTTTGTCTAAGATATCATTACTTGAATAAACATCATCACTGAACGTGATTATTACATTATTATTGCCAAAATTATTGCATGATATCATTCATTAATACATCATTTCCCCCATCATTTAAATGATATTCCTCATTACATACATGATATTCTTCATAGTATACATGATATCTTTCATTAATCCCATTCCTTTTACTAGCAAATCTACCCATCTACGATGGAGGCACAAGATGAAAGAAGGAAGTCATAACAGCGGTATGTATTGAGAAATGTGTAAATGGACTTGATAGATCACTGGGTGATGTCTTAGATGACATGTGTTTGCGACCAAGTGACATGTGATGACAATTTACTCCCGAACTGAAATAGGACCCCAGTCTCTGTATCATGAATGGTTATGTGGACCACTCCTAACGAAAGCCAGACCTTCCTCTGTGTGTGTGTGTGTGTGTGTGTGTGTGTGTGTGTGTGTGTGCGTGCGTGCGTGTGTGTGTGTAAATCAAAAATAAAAACAGGAACAGGAAAGACAAAAACAACAAAAGTCAAAAGAACATACACGGTGAATGTATTAGATTGACGCTTATAGAACGTTTAAGATGAAGAAAGGGAGAAGTGGGCAACGTTTCGAACATGGCTCTTCGTCAAACAGAGGAAAGAGGAAAAATCCGGAGAGAAGGAAAAGGATAGTGCGAGAAAAGCACGTGTATCGTTTGTGTTTGTATGCATGTGTGTGCGCGTGCGCAAGCGTGTTGGACTTAAATAAACCTTTCGAGGTGGTACCCTAGCATGGCCGCAGTCCAGTGACTAGAATAAGTAAAAGAAGAAAAAGCTATACTTTAATTCCATTCATATAATTTTCCTCTCTTACTCCCAGTCCTTCACCCATCTGTCTGTCTGTTCCTCTCTCTTTCTCTCTCTCTCTCTCTCTGTCTCTCTCTCTCTCTCTCTCTCTCTCTCTCCCTTTATCTATCTACTATTCCTAACACTTCCTCTCTATCTTCTCACCCTTTCCTTATTGCCACCAACAAAACAATAACTAACTTCTAGATCTTTAATTCAACATCTTCACTTAGCGTTATTATTATTCATCTTAACTTAACATTTCTCTATGGAAAACACGTTCAAACGCCTACGCGAGGTGAGCTCCCTGTTATTTAACTTAAAGCCTTCTTCTTGTCCACAATTTATACACCATCTTATTCTCTTATATGTTCACTCTAACCTTTGAAGCGATGCAAGAAAATATTCGTTATGTGGTAAGGTATCACCTGCCTTATAAATACTGTGTGTGTGTGTGTGTGTGTGTGTGTGTGTGTGTGACTACCTAGCTCTCTAAGTTTGTCTTTCTCCTCACATATCTATCTCCAGGTGAATCAACGTATCTGTTTGTGTGATTGTGTATCTGGGCACCTGTTAGTCTTTCTACCTATTCTATCTATTAAGTTATCCTCCTCACCTATCTATCTATCTAACTATCCATCCATCCATCCATCCATCCATCCATCCATCCATCCATCCATTTATCTATCTATTAATATATGTTTACCAGCCTACCTTTCTATCAGTTTCACTATTTAATCTTTCTTTCCATACACCTATCGATACATCTCTCCATCTATCTATCTCACTTTCTATCTCAGCATGTACGTATGCATCTATCGCTTGCCCTGTCTATCTATCTATCTGTTTGTCTATAATTCTATTCATCTATCTAGTTAGTCATCTATCAATTTCTCTTTCTACCCCTTTCTCTCTCTCTCTCTCTCTATCTATCTATCTGTTTATCCATCTATCTATCTAGCTGCCTTACTCCTTTCTCTCTTCTCCCCACAAAACATTTGTATTTTTTAAATCTTACATGACATAAATTCTACAACTAATGCGATTGTTGGATTAGAATTTGTATTTCATGGAGAGTAATTTATCTCACACACGCACCTTCTCTCTTTTTCTCCGCATACACACACACACACACACACACACACACACACACACACACACACACATATGCGTATATATATATATATTTCTTCACTCTCTCTTTCCATCTCATTTGCTCTCTCTCTCTCTCTCTCTCTCTCTCGTACTTTATGTACAAGAGAGAGAAATGCTTCCAGTAAGGAGCAGGGGAACCAACCAACTTTTACCATTGAATAATAATAATCTTACATGCAGACACATCACTGTCACTGTAAATATATCGGTATTTAATGTGCAGGTGTAGTTGTGACGGCGGCGGTACAAGCGGCGGCGATGGTGGTGGTGGTTGGATGTTTTGTGGTGCTGGCGGTGGCGGCAGTGGTGATGGTGGTGGAAGTTGTGAGTGGATTTGGTAGACAGAAACTGAAAGAAGTCCATCGTATGTGTGTGTGTGTGTGGTACTCATGGTGCTGCTGGCGGTGATGGTAAAGGTAGTTGTGCTTTGGTGTAGCGGTGATAGTAGAGTAGTGTTTGTTGCAGTGATGCTAGTGGTGATAGTAGTATTGGTGGTGGTAGTAGTAGTAGTAGTACGACTTCCAGCCGTCCCTAAAGACAGGATGATGTTGTCATGGATACACTCAGCCTAGAAAGAATGATGGGATGGGGTCGACTGGAGTGACTCTGATCAAAATCTACCTCGATCAAGCATTACTTATTAATAAACATCAACACCAACATATTAAACTGAACAACGAAATGGATTCAGTTTAAGATTTTGGGTTTTATATATTCAAAATTACACAAATTGATATTTTGAAATAATTTTGTTTTCGATAATTTTTTTTTTTTTTTTTTTTTTTGAATTTGTCTTATTGGAGGAGTGAAGGGGCAAGAACAGCGCTCATGACCGTTTTGAGAATGTATACTAATCGCAAAATATTTACGATTTCTCGGGTATTATTATCCTTAATAAGGCAGTGAGATGGCAGAATCGTGAGCACACCGGGAAAGATGCTTAGCAGTATTCCATCCGTTTTAACATTCTGAGTTCAAATTCCGTCGAGGTTGGCTATCCGTTTATTAAAAGTACACGAGGCACATACATCACAGCCATGTGTGAGCGACAAGGTGATCTCATATGAAGATAAACAGCTCATGACCTTGCAAGTGGGGACCAATTAGAATTTTCTTCAGCTCAAGTAGCCCATTTCGCTCAAAAGGTGCCTGAATAAGGGTTGTTTAACGATGTTGAACAAAAGACCCATGTTTCCAGAGATGGACTATTCAAAGACCAAAGAATCTCTCTCAACGCATAGCTATGATGCTCCCCCACTACTCCTGCTCGTAATCAGAGATCGTCAGCCACTAAGGTTCAAGCAAGTGACAAGCAAATTTGTTGTATTAAGCCAAATATTTGCTGTCGCCTATCTTTTACACTTAAGACAAAACGTACATGATAACACTTCCAATCAGTTAAGATCAGAAACCATGAGAACCACAGGCTAATGTTGGCTTTTGCTTTGCATTTATACAAGTTGGCTCCAAGTCTCACCCGCAGACCTCAAGAGACAAGTTAAAAGTTCATGTTGGTGTTATGCCTAGAGTGTCATATATTTGGTTTTGTACATAGTGTTGTTCTAGAGAATGTTTAAGAAACCATAAGAAAATTATGTGTTTGTTTTAAAATTTGAGATTACATAGACAGTATTTTACGTACGATATGGGCAGTTCTCTTGAGCAGTATCTTTTGGATTTCTGTCATTTGGGGGTTTCCTGGTATCTGAGCTAGGTAGCAATCAGCCCCTTTTACTATCATTCCTGGGGTACCTATGACAACGGATATTGTTTTAGTCTTCAGGTTCCACATTTTGCTAATTTCTATTTCAAGATCTTTATACTTGCTCGTTATCATTATTATTATTTTAGATATTTGTGTCTTGGTGATTACCTAACAGAGAAAGGATAAAAGCTCAGCCAGACAGGGGCGTGGCATCGACAATAATTTGATTGAAATGTGTAATTTTGAAACAATAGCTATGAAACAAAAGGTATTGAAATAATGGTTTGGTAATCAAAGTTCTGCAATCGTGATCTTTCTTGGCCAATACACGATGCTCAACATTTAAACTAAGAAGTAAAAATTATAATCGGTCTGAATAGAGCAACAGAAATACCGAAGTGTGTGCTGTATTGTGTGGAATATGTATGTTGTATGAAGCGAAATATGTGTTGTGTGGAATGAATTATGTACTGTATGGAGTGAAATAGGTGTTGTATGACATGAAATATGTGTTGTTTGAAGTCAAATGTGTGTGGTATGGAGTGAAGTATGTGTCATATAGAGTGAAAATTGTATTGTTTGATGTGAAATATGTATTGTTTAGCGTGAAATGTGCCTTGCATGGAGTGAAATACGTGCGTTGTGTGGAGTGAAATATATGTGGTATAGAATGAAATATGAGTTGTTTGAAGAGAACTGTGTGGTATGGAGTGAAATATGTGTTGCATGGAGTAAAATATGTGTTGTATAGAATGAAATATTATTTAGAGTAAAACGTGTGTTGCGGGGAGTGAAATATATGTATTGTATGGAATGGACAGTGTATTGTATAGAGTGAAACAGAGACTGTATGGATTTGTTTTGCATGGAGTCTAAAACAGTTTAGCGAATTATACAACACCGTGGTTCCCTCCTACAAATGTTGTGAGGTACGGTGTGGTATCCATGCATGGTGTCTTTATATTTTCCTTAGTAACACTGTGGGATAATCAATCACTATAATTAAATATCCTGCAATTAGTAAATAGTAACATTCGCGCTACAAGAAGCCGTTGCCACTATAAACAGCGACATACCTCGACTTAGGTCGTTTCAAGTAACATCTATTTTAGTATACATCGTATTTTATCTTTATTTTCTTTATTTTCTTTCCTTTTGTAAGCATAAAAAGTACCTAAAACCCATTACTGAAATAGAAAATCAACCAAAATGCATGTGAAAATATGCATTAACCTTTCATTGAAACAGATATAAGCTAATAAAATTTATTAAATGTTTCTTTCGTGCTACGTCATTTTTCGAATTTAAATCGCATATCTTGGAAGCCATTACCACGACGTAAGTTGATGTCTGCCTGTATATTGCTTTCAAATTTTGGCACCAGGCCTACAATTTTGGGGGAGAGTGTAACTCAATTACATCAACCCCAGTATGCAACTGGTACTTATTTTATCAACCCCGAGCATATGAAAGGCAACGTCAATCTCGGCGGGATTTGAACTCAGAACGCTAAGACGGATGAAATGCCGCTAAGCATTTTGTCCGGCCTGCTACCCATTCTACCAGCTCGCCGCCTTATTCTGCTTGTATATTCTTTTCTACTCTAGGCACAACGCCCGAAATTTTTGGCGTGGGAAGTCCAGTCAATTAGATCGACCCCAGTACGCAACTGGTACTTAATTTATCGACCGCGAAACGATGCAAGGCAAAGTCAACCTCGGCAGAACTTGAACTCAGAACGCTAAGACGGATGAAATGCTGTTAAACATTTTCTCTGGCCTGCTTGCTATTCCGCTAGCTCACCACCTTAATCTGCCAGTATATTGAAATTAATATTCAATCCTCCAGCAGATAATGATTACAAATGTCACGCACTGAGGTGTGTTTTTCTGAAACTATACACCAAACTGTACCAAGGTATTCAAGACCAGCTTTCATTCGACAAAACACGCGTGGAAACACAGTCATATAGCAAAGCTGCTCAACA
This sequence comes from Octopus bimaculoides, assembly GCF_046866305.1. Lineage (NCBI taxonomy): Eukaryota > Metazoa > Mollusca > Cephalopoda > Octopoda > Octopodidae > Octopus > Octopus bimaculoides. The sequence goes on along the minus strand of NC_142950.1, from coordinate 28,275,608 downwards.
TACTTTTAGTTATTCAGTGTCAACTGGTTCGAGACAAAGCTCCGTGACACGTCTTAGAAAGTGATCATGTGAAAATACTTATACAATGGGAATATAATATAGAGATGGACAATTAGAAAGCAGATGAGAAACCTCGTGTCATTGACAATAACGTTTTAATTATGGACATTGCAATATCAAGTGATTGTTACGTAGAAATGAGCTGAAGTTACAGAATACACACGCGCATAGCTGCTGATTTAAAATTAGTACACATACATACATACATACATACATACATACATACATACATACATGTGTGTGTGTGTATGTAAGCATGTATGCATGTGTGTTTGTACATACGCGCCCCCGTGTATGTAGATAACAAGCTAGTTCGCTAGACAGACAGACAGACAGACAGACAGATAGATAGAGACAGACAGACACAGAGACACACAGATAGATACATACATACATGCATACATATTCATTGTGACCTAAGGGAATATAAACACAAATATTTTGCGAAAAATTCACCACGCGCGCATTTTGGAAGCTTTTATTGTGATGAATACACAAATATTTCTGGATGGTAGTGCTAAGCGGTGATGTGTATAAAAACATGGTTATTACCAGTTCAGATTTGCTTCAGGCATATTCGAATATGCCCCAAGCATATTTCAACCGGCAAAAACCTTGAACAAATATTCCTATACAAGTGCACACACGTGTGCATTATACATACACACACATGTAAATATACGTGTATATGTATGTATGTATGTATGTTATTATTCAGTTTCATTTCAAGATATCTTACAAGGCGTGACTGTGTGGTAAGAAGCTTCCTTCCGAACCACATGGTTCCGGGTTCAGTTCCACTGCGTGGCACTTTTGGCAAGTGTCGTCTACTATAGTCTCGGGCCGACCAAAGCATATTGACAGATTCTTTTCTATTCTAGGCACAAGGCCCGAAATTTTGGGGGAGGGGTGCCAATCGATTAGATCGACCCCAGTATGCAGCTGGTACTTAATTTATCGACCCCAAAAGGATGAAAGGCAAAGTCGACCTTGGCGGAATTTGAACTCAGAACGTAAAGACAGACGAAATATAAATATTCTTCTCTACTTTAGGCACAAGGCCCGAAATTTTGGGAGAGGGGCTAGATCGACCCTAGGATGCAACTGGTACTTAATTTATCGACCCCGAAAGGGTGAAAGCAAAGTCGACTTCGGCGGAATTTGAACTTAGAACGTAACGGTAGACGAAATACCGCTAAGCATTTCGCTCGGCGTGTTAACGATTCTGCCAGCTCGCCACCTTTGACATATAAGCATATTGACAGATTAACTGCATAGAAGATCATCATAGGTTTGGCTGTGTGGTCACTTTGCAACCACGTGATTTTGATTTCAGTTCCACAGCGCGACACCTTGAGATAGTGTCTTCTACTATTGCCTCGGTGTAACGGTATCAGATTATCTACCCACATTCAGCTTACCTCCCGGTAACTTAAAATCGCGTTCAGATTACCGGGGGTGGTAGGCTGGAGAGAGAGAGAGAGAGAGAGAGAGAGAAAAAGAGAGAGAGAGAGAAGGGAGAGAGAGACATGGTGGGTTTCCACACGATTTCCGCCAAACATATCCACTTACAAGATATTGATCAGCTTGGAGCCATAGTAGAAGATACTTATTCAAGGTACCTCGTAGTGGGACTGAACTCGCAACCACATGGTTGCAGAGCAAACTTCTATATAGTCTGCGCCTGTATGGGTGTGTTTCTCTATTTGCGTGCGCGCGCACGTGTGTGTGTGTATGTGTGTGTAAATCTACACACACACGCACACACACAAACACACACAAACACACACACACACACACAAATTCACACTTTTGTCCTTGTTTCTGTCTTTTCATTCCTCCCTCTTCTCTTTCTTTTCTCATCTACCTTCTTTCTTTTCTTTCTCTTCTATCACACTTTATTCGCTTCTCTTATTCTCTCTCTTTCTCTTTTTCCCTCTCTCTCGCACTCCCTTTCTCTCCCCACTTCTTTCTCTATTTCATCTCTTCCTTTTCCCCTTTTCTCTCCTTCCATGTCTCTTTATCCTATCAGTTAATCCACTAAATATGGCCAGTAAATCAAGACATTCTCATAGCTAGAGTCCACATTATCCGAAATTCAATGTTCAGCATTTAATTACAAATAAACTTCTCTTTCCCGTGATTTAATTGTTTTTGGAATGGTTTATTCCCCAAGAGTTTTCCACTGTCAGCTCATTCTTTCATTCGTTCGCATTTGGCTTCTTGTCAGGTGTTCATAATTAACAGACTACACACACAAATCGACTACGTGTGAACACTAGAACAAAAAATACATCATATATACATAAGTATATACAGACGTACATGCATACATATATACATACACACGCACGCGAACACACATAGACGAACACATACACAAACACACACACAGAGTCAGCTAAGCCACGGTCGGATTGCATACGTAAGTTGAAGGGACGGGCTAAGTCGATTACATTGGCGCCAATGATCAACTGGTACTTATTTCATCAACCTTGAAAAGATAAAAGGCAAAGTCGACCTTGGCGGAATTTGAACCCACACCGTCAAGACGGACGAAACGCTGCTAAAGCATTTTGCCCGGCGTGCTAACGATTCTGCCAACTCACCACCTTACTACTACTAATAATAATAATAATATTCCTTTCTACTATAAGTACAAGGACTGAACTTTCAGGGGAGGGGTAAATCGATTACATCGACCCCTGGTGCTCAATTGGTACTTATTTTATCGACCCCCGAAAGGATGACAGGCAAATTCGGCTTCGGCAGAATTTGAACTCAGAACAGACAGACAGAATAAGCATTTCGCCCGGCGTGCTAACGATTCTGCTCGCTCAGCGCCTTATTACACGTAACAATAATATCGAAGCTAAACAGAAAATCATATAAATAATGCGTGTTAAACTGTCATCTGGTCTGTTTCAAGTAAACTGGTGTGGTTACCACTGTATGCATCTTATGTTTATCACCGTGTGTGCATGTGTGTGTACGTTTGTTTGCGCGCGCACGTGTGTGTAGAGAGAAAAAGGTGGAGGGGGATATGTGACAGCGTGTGCCTCGTTGGCGATTTTCTTTCTCTGTCTTCCCTTCTTTGGACTTTTCCTATATTTTTGACGAAGAGCTCCGCTCGAAACGTTGAATCCTCTTTCTTTTCTTTCCTTTCCTGAGCGTACAATAACACTGTACTTATTCCACGTCCAACGAATTTGTATCAAATTGTTTTGATCCACACACACACATAAAGTGATGATTTGTTGCCAACTTAATATAGAAGTCCCAGGAAAGGGAAGAATACTACTGCTATTTAGCCCCAAGAAACATCATTTCCCTTGGTTATGTGTCCTTAAGTTTCCAAACAGGAAGGACACAGAACGCTTCTATCACATAGCCAACTGGAAACGATGCTTCCTGCAGCTAAATGGCAGTAGCATTCGTCCCTTTCCTGGGACTTCCACATTAAGTTGGCAACAAACCATCACTTTATTGTGCTGCTGCTGTATACGTCTCTCTGAGAGATTTAGAAAATGCAATATATATATATCATATTTAGGCATACTTCAACTTAAGGTTGTTTCGAAAAGCGTCTTTTTCGAGTTTACATTATTTTTTAAAGAAATTAATGAAATAAAAAGCTCAACTTTTTTTTAATCCCCAAAACTAATACACCGGTGAAAAACCAAATAAAATGCTTATGAAAATATAAAGCAAATGCAAGCCAATAAACTTTTTAAAATAGTTTTTCATGTTACGTAATTTTCCAATTGCAGTCGCTTATCTCGGAACTATTATATACATGTAACGTATTCATAAATATATAGGGATTGACAGTAACCTGCTTCTCCAACATACTGAGAATTCAGAAATAGCAGTCAAAGAACTACTGATTTCAAAACTACAAATTATTACTCCAGATTGATAGCGATATTTTTGATACACACAGAACAAAAAACAATAGAGAAGAGCAAAAAACACTTGCCTTTTAGTTAATTTAGTACAATTGTTTCACAGTTAAGAGTACATAATACTCTATTCTGATCTTCAGCTAAATATTCTAATTTAGCTGAAGATCAGAATAGAGTATTATGTACTCTTAACTGTGAAACAATTGTACTAAATTAACTAAAAGGCAAGTGTTTTTTGCTCTTCTCTATTGTTTTTTGTTCTGTGTGTATCAAAAATATCGCTATCAATCTGGAGTAATAATTTGTAGTTTTGAAATCAGTAGTTCTTTGACTGCTATTTCTGAATTCTCAGTATGTTGGAGAAGCAGGTTACTGTCAATCCCTATATATTTATGATTATAAATTATTTACCGAAAAAGGTTTTTTCATACTGAGCTACCCGGCAGAAATTGTTAATTATTAATTTTATTACTAATTGATGATTCCCTGCCCTGCATATCTATATTGTAACGTATTCATGTATATAATACGCGCGCGTGCACACACACATACATACACACACACGCGCATGCAAGGGGCTCTAACTTTGAGAGAGTTACTTCCCATCTACGACGAAGATTTGCTAACTTTAGTTCGCATAATGTGAATAGTCATAGTGAACAAACTTCTTATCAATGGTCCATAGACATCCTCTTTCTCTGTCTAACCTCAACAGGACATACTTTCTGTTTTTGTGTGGTCTCACACAATATCTGGCCAGTTGTGTTTTAACTTGGTGGCTGTTTTAATTATTAAGTTCCACCAGTATTCTTTCGACCCATCTGTCTCAATATGGTTAACTTCGTCTATGGCTGTTTTCTTTTTCGTTATCTCGTTCCAGACTGTTCTAGCCACTGTATCATGGCTCATAGGGTGATAATATCTGGAAAACATTCTCTCGCAGTCGGCAATAATGTGCTTAATGTAAGGCGGCGAGCCGCCAGAAACGTTAGTACGCCGAGCGAAATGCTTAGCGGTATTTCGCTTGCCGTTACGTTCCGAGTTCAAATTCTGCCGAGGTCGACTTCGCCCTTCATCCTTTCGGGGTCGATGAATTAAGTACCAATTAAGCACTGGGGTCGATGTAATCGACTTAATCCTATGTCTGTCCTTGTTTGTCCCCTCTATGTTTAGCCCCTTGTGGGCAGTAAAGAAATAAGAAACGTTAGCACACCGGGCGAAATGCTTAGCGGTATTTCGTCAGTCTTTACGTTCTGGGTTCAAATTCCGCCGAGGTCGACTTTATCTTTTATCCTTTCGGGGTCGTACCAGTTGATGTAATCGATTTATCCCCTCCCCCAAAATGCTGGTCTTGCGCCAAAAGTTTGAAACCAATATGCGAACAATACGACTTTGATATATTTCTTATGTGATTGTTTTGAAGAAAAAATGTTTTCGATGCATACAAATGTACAAAATTTATGGCAATATTATAGTTCGAGTACAAAAATTACCCGTCTTAGAGAGAGAGCGAGGGAGAGAGAGAGAGAAAGAGAGAGAAAGATAGAGATAGAGAGAGAGAGAGAGAGAGAGAGAGAGAGAGAGAGAAAACAGAGACACTGAAAGAGAGGGTTAGTGACCGACCATATATAACCATATATAGTGACCAACCATATATAACTTTTTAATTCATGGAAGCTAAAAAATGATTTCACAAAAGAAATATTTACTTTTCTTTATGTATATACTTCTTTATATATATACACTCTCCTAGTTTTGATGCTTTAGTTGTAGTTTAATCGTTTGTACACGGTTTGCTATATATCTTTCTCATTCCATCTTGGCTTACGAGCTTAAGACGGACGGTTAAATCTATCAGAGACCTATAAAAGACAAGGGAGATAATGTGCTTTGTTGAGTTGTGTCCCTTGGATGAAAAATGTGATTTTACTTATAAGATTTTCAGATTATGTATTATTTTTTCTTTTAATTCCTACAATCAGTGTACTGCAGCCATGCTGGAGCACCACCTTTAAAGATTTTAGTCGAATGAACCGACCCCTATACTTTTTTTGGTATAACAACAGATGTGTACTCCGCCCCCGATTTTGTTGCCTCATAACTTCCAGAAAAATGGATGCTTTTTAGATCATTTTTTTCATTTATTATTGTTTACCTACTGTGATATAGCAAATGCTACCATTTTAATAATTAACTTATAACACATTCTAAAAGTTTTGTCAATGCTCTACACCGCATTCAACCAATTCTACACATGATTATAAACAAGAGAGACACCAAAACAGTATAGTCAGCAAACACGTAAATTGAACATCGGCTTCCTCCGTGGCAGAATCCAAATACCTTCTATATATATATATATATATATATATATATATATATATATATATAGTAGCGTGCAGTGACCTCCGGGGTTGGGCATGCAATGAATTTCTCCCCCACCCCGGCAATTTTTCAGTAAAAAAATGTTCCTATTCCTCCGATTTACATATGGGAGATTCTGAATATGCAATCACCCCCGTATGACCTAGAATAAGCAGGAAATAAAAAAAAATGGCTCTGTAGAGATGAGCCTGAAATGAGTGTAATACAGTTCTATATTTAAGAGATGAGGAATTATTTACATTATTTACATTTGTCGGATATTTGTCCTCGTCTTGTTTGTTGTTAACACAACGTTTCGGCTGATATACCCTCCAGCCTTTGTCAGGTGTCTTGGGGAAATTTCGAACCTGGGTTCTCATTCCTAACGATGTTACTATTATTATTATTATTATTAATCAGGTCGCTGAGAACCCAGGTTCGAAATTTCCCCAAGACACCTGACGAAGGCTGGAGGGTATATCAGCCGAAACGTTGTGTTAACAACAAACAAGATGAGAACAAATATCCGACAAATGTAAATAATGTAACTAATAAGTGTAATGTTTGTATTTTTATTTCTCTTTGAAACGTCAGTACTTTCCCATCCTCACTCTCCCTTAAAAAAAGTCTAAAAATCATAAGTGAAATGTAATAAAGATGAACTTGGATTCTGTTAATATTTTTGCATATTCGGAATCTGTTAAAAGGTAGGAATTCGAAAAACATTTTTCACAAAAATTCGTTTTTCAAAGAGGTGCGATTCTGCATTAGCCCTTATACCTATTGGTTGAGCCGAATCAATTTGAAATGATTTAATTAAGAGAACACATTTAGTTACATTATATGGTCATGGTTTTAGATCGTTACGCTCTCGAAGACAAGTGTTTTATCATGCTACTTGTCAATTCCGGGAAAATTATTGATATTCAAGCAGACTGTTCTGAGACTTACAGAACTCCGTATATTAAAAGACTACGTCTCACGCACACACATTGAAAATGCACGCATATTCATGAATACACACATAATGAAAGACAGCGAAAAGTCAACATTGTAAAAAGCACCCCAAAACTGTTGTGGCAGAAGTCTTATCTACTGCCGTAAATAGACTACACCCAGCAGCACAGAAAGGAAAGCTTATGTAGGTTAGGTTTGACGAAGAAGTCGAACCATTTCTTCTGCGAAACAATACTGATGTAAGAAGATCGAATCTTACGTTACAACAAACACTAACCAAATCCTGTAATATATGCCCTTTAATATATTAAATTTTTTTTTAAATGTTCTAAAATATCGTTTATAACGCACATTTCGAAAAAGGCTGCTCTTATATAAGAACACACGTATAAGCGTCTGCTTAAATTGTAAGTCAATTCCAACAAAACAGAAAAATTACCTTACTTAAATTAATTTAAGATTAATTAGCTACTTCTCAAATACGAAATATAATATAGATTATATTTTTGTTTTCAGAACACTCCAAAAATACAATAGTGCAAACATGTCTTGGATAAAAAAAACAAATTCAAACTTACCGCCAACTTATTCCACCATTTCTGCTAGCTAACTCAGGAATTATGGAATTGATCGTGTTCGGGTCAGAAAGAGGTTAGCAACAGTTGTACACTAACAAAGAGAGAGGGGGGTGTCATGTAGTCTTCTCAAAGCAGAAGTACGAGTCACTGAGAGAGGGGAAGGAGAGGCAGAATATTTTGAAAACACCTGGATGGATTTTCTTTTAAACAAAGTAACTATTTTATCTAATATGTGACAATTATTCGGTAGCCATGATAAAACTCCGAGTTTCGGATGTCCGGGCGGAAAACCATGCCGGCATCTCTTCAGTTATCGGGCCATCGAAAAATATATATATATATATTCGCCATGATAGATCACTAAATATTTTTTTTTAAACAAAGTAAATAAATTATACATTACCTGTTTTTGGTAAAGAGTCCATTAAAAAGTCGGTCTTTCAAAATCTACTGTTGTTCAATGGTATTAGTACCTGAGGGATATTACAAGTAATTGTCTTTTGCGTAACCCCTACCAAATTGGTGGACTTGGGCACATCGTAGAAATACATGAATCTATGATGTGCAAGCCCAAATACAACGGAGGATGGGATAGAACATGATTGTGAAAGAACTAAATTTAGGATATGGGCACAACAATGAATAAAGATCGCACATTCATATTTCTTTCTTACTTTTGCCTCTAATTGTAAGTCTATGCGAACATTCCCGAACATTTTAAGATCTATCAAAGATTTTATATGCTTTTGAGAACCTCGTGCTTTAGCATAGCCATATGTAAATTATTTAAATCATCACACCCTTTATCATTCCAAACATTCTTTTCTAAGCAAAAAATTAAACAAGGCCAACAGAATAATTTATTAAGTGTAGCACTTCCAGTTAACCATTATTTCTTTTCATACAAATTAACCTGAAATTGTCTCGTGATTTTTAGGTAAATTCGGTGTTGGTCTCCCACCGTTTATAATTAATTGTTTTCGAAAAACTATTTCTCAAAATATCGTTTATAATACACGTTTCGAAAAAGGCTGCTCTTATATAAGAACACACGTATAAGCGTCTGCTTAGATTGTAAGTCAATTCCAACAAAACAGAAAAATTACCTTACTTAAATTTATTTAAGATTAATTAGCTACTTCTCAAATACGAAATATAATATAGATTATATTTTTGTTTTCAGAACACTCCAAAAATACAATAGTGTAAACAGATGTTTTGGATAAAAACAAATTCAAACTTACCGCTAACTTATTCCACCATTTCTGCTAGCTAACTCAGGAATTATGGGATTGCTCGTGTTCGGGTCAGAAAGAGGTTAGCAACAATTTGACACTAACAAAGAGAGGGGAGGGGTGTCATGTAGTCTTCTCAAAGCAGAAGTACGAGTCACTGAGAGAGGGGAAGGGGAGGCAGAATATTTTGAATACACCTGGATGGATTTTCTTTTAAGCAAAGTAACTATTTTATCTAATATGTGACAATTATTCGGTAGCCATGATAAAACTCCGAGTTTCGGATGTCCGGCGGAAAACCATGCCGGCATCTCTTCATTCCGACGGCGGAATGTGAAATCAGAACGTAAAGACGGACGAAATGACGCTAAACCTTTTGCTCGGGGTGCTAACGATGCCTTATAGGCAAAATACTTGTATGTAGCGCGAGCCCTTATGAGAGATTCTTTCGAGGTAAATAACGCAGAATTCTTTGTTCTAATACAATCTCCACGTTAAGCTGGAGATCAAGATTACATTTTGATATTGGTTCTGTTTCTGTCGCTATTAATTTTAATTGTCCACATACAGAGTGAACCAAAAGTAGCGCCCAGTTTCTAGGAAGTCATACCTTTGTTGCTTGGCATAATGTGTGTGTGTGTGTGTGTGTATTTATCTCCACCACCTTTTGACAACTGGTGTTGGTTTGTTTACGTCCTCGTAGCCTAGCGTTTCGGCATAAGAAGCCGATCGAATGAGTACCAGGTCGTGTGAATTTTCCGAAACTCCTCTCCCTAACCCTTCGGATAAAATTATTGCAACAAATCTCTACATACACTCAATCTACAGGATCTAAGAGGTATTTGCTTTACTGACAGATTTGAAAATTACTTCATCTGGATCATATATCATGTGATTAATACTCTTTGATGTCCCAAACCCGTAGAACAAGAATTAGGAGTCAAAAGTATCTCCCAATTGGGAAGTCGTACATATGAACCCTAAAACAGGAATTGGGCACAACTTTTGGCTCTCCTTGTATATATATTTAGCGACCAGCTACTATGTAGCTAAGAGGATTCGAAATCGAATCCGCATTTTTCATTAATTGTCGAACAAACTCCCGGTCTTTTGTTTTCTCCTCTCTGCACTTAATGAGGATGAGTTGACCTCTTGACATTACTCTGGTCATGCAAAGGTCAGAAATATAACCCTGGAGAAACTGATTGTTTTAAACTGACCGACTTTAATTAGCAAACATTTGGAACTCAGAACACAAAGATAGACGAAATACCGCTAAGTATTTCGCCTAGCGTGCTAACGTTTCTTATTTCTTTACTGCCCACAAGGGGCTACACACAGAGGGGACAAACAAGGACAGACAAAGGGATTAAATCGATTACATCGACCCCAGTGCGTAACTGGTACTTATTTAATCGACCCCGAAAGGATGAAAGGCAAAGTCAACCTTGGAGGAATTTGAACTCAGAACGTAAAGACAGACGAAATACCGATAAATATTTCGCCTGGCGTGCTAACGTTTCTGCCAGCTCGCTGCCTTACACGGAATAATAATAATAATAATTAATTCGTTTTATTGGCCACAAGGGCTAATATCAATTAAAGACATATAAGGACAAAGACAGGACGAAGGTTACAAAAGGTTTTGTCCGAAAAGGTAGGAAAGTTCGTCTACACAGAGGAAGAAAACGAAGAAAGATATAATAAATAGATAAATAAAGTAGAACTCCCAAAGGGGGAGGCACTTCGAAAAAGGAAAGGTTACACGTGGAAAAACCCATAAAACCACGGGAGCCTGGTCAGAAAAAATAAGAAAGGGGTATAGAGCCCTTTCTCCTTTTACATTACCTTTTTTTTTTTTTCTACAGGTGTATTCTCAGAATTGGTCCGTTTATACTGGCCATTTTTCCAACAGTCACCCATCTTTCAACGAATTTGCTATGAGACAGCACTTCCCTCTCTACTCTCATCTTCCTTTTCAAGTGGAACTTGAAAAAGTTGATGAGGCCTTAGCCAAAGAGGAAAGTGTCTGTCTTTAACCCTTTCAAACGGGTCCACCATATCACCTCTTTCGCTACAGCCACTAGGCATAGGAAAATTGCCTTGCCCTCCTGGTTAAAGGAGGTCGGCGGGTCAATTCTCACGATGGATCCAGCTGATAGCCGGATCCGTCCTACACGTGACAGTAGCTGTTCGATATAGACCCACAGGTCAGCAATGCTCGGGCACTGGACGAGTGCGTGCAGAACGGTTTCGTCGTCCTGAGCGCACCTCGGGCAGGCCCGGTTGACGGCACTTCCATGTCGGTAGAATTTATCTCGAACAGGTAGCGCACCTCGGTAGCACTGCCAGGCGAGGGACCTTTGGAAATTATCCATGGGCCCCGGCCCGAAAGTTCTCCTGAACAGACTGCTTAGCTGATTATCCTCGACGCCTAGAGTTTCCCCGAGAACGTCGTCGCACTTTTCTCCCACTAACCCTCTATAGAAAGCTAGAGTGGATCTACTACCGATCGCACTGCCCGCCCGACTGAGGGCGGTGAGAGCTTGGCGGCACTCAAGGTGCCAAGCGCCCTTTCTCGGTCTACGTTTGATCCAGGATTGCAGCTCTGTTAAAGAAACGAGCTGCGGAAAATCGCGTCTGACGAAAGGCGACCACACCTGTTCACCGTCCAGGAAGCGCCTGAGATGTCGTAGCCTGAGCGCATGTTTGCGCATCAGCAACCACGGCATGCCAAGGCCTCCGTTCAGCGGCTGTTGACAGCAGATGGAGCGCCTGACCAGTGGTACCTGACCCTTCCACAAAAAGTTGAAGAGCAAGCGTACTATCTTGGTTAACCAGCGGTCGGGACAAGGGACGACGGTCAAACGGTAATAGATGACGGATGCGATGTACGCATTCGCTACCTCCGCTCGACCTTTCAAGGAGAGCTTCCTCTCAGCCCATTTCTGGGTGAGGTTGGCCACCCTGTTCGTCACTTCTTCCCAGTTTTTCTCCAACTGGAGGTCCGGACCGAACCAGACCCCGAGCAGTTTAACGGGTCCGTCTGTCCAGCGCCCTACGACGCTGTTGGACGGCATGGACTTGCCCCTCCAGGTGCCTAGTTGCAAGCCCATTGACTTTTCCGCGTTAATTTTCGCACCTGTCACCGCTTCATACTCGTTTAGTGTCTCGCCAATCAGGTCAATATGCCTGTGGCTCGACACCATCACGGTAACGTCGTCGGCATAGGCAGACACGCTCCTTCCACATCCCAAATCACGCGGGACGCCCCTCAAAGCCTCCAACTTCTGCAGTAATGGCTCGAGAGTCAATACATACAGAAGGGAGGAGAGAGGACACCCTTGGCGAACCGAACGCGAGATGTTGAACGGTTCCGATAGATGGCCGTTCACCCGTATGACCGAGCAGATGCCGCTGTATAAAGCAGCTATCCACCCGCGGAAGACCGGACCGAAAACAGCTGCCTTGAGAACAGCTGCCAGGTATCGATGGTCGACGCTATCGAAGGCTTTAAATAATAATAATAATAATAATAAAAAGGCTACGTGGTCTTTGACGAGAAGCGAACTCAGTAATTTAAAGAATACGAAAGCGGAAGTCGCCGAGCAAGGAAACACAACTCTGCTTTGCTGTTCCTCACATGTTGTGGTGTTTAGACAGAAATTAGCAGGAGTTTAGTTGATATGGCTTCAACATCCCAACAGCTACAATCCCTCCACCGCCACTAGTAAGTCTATCTCTCTTCTATTATTATTATTATTATTTTTTTCCATAGATCCCATTTTCATTTATTTCAGTATCTCCGACTGAACTCATATATGTACACAAGTCTCTTTAATATATATATATATATATGGTTATGAAAACAGGAAAAATAGAACACGAAATATGAGTATATATATATATATATATATATATATATATATATATATATATACTTTTATTAACATTTAGCAGTTTGGTTAAGTGCCAACGCACGAAACTCCCGCCCCTTGAGTTACTCCGATGCTTCTGCTAAATATCAATAAGTATATATATATATATATTTATATACACAAGTCTAATGTATTACAGTACGCGCGCGCGCGCATTATGTAATTAGTTTCATTCTGCGAAAACATGTTTATGCATCTATCTATCTTTCTCCATGACTATGATCAATATCTTTACTGCCGTGACCATCTCGTCTTATTTTCAGACAGTATATAGTTAGTTCTAACAACAGCTAATGCTCCTCTATTAATAACCCCTTGTTTAAAAAGCGATGCAACATATATATGATTATATGACGGGAGATATGACTGCTATTTCTAGCTGTCTGGACCACCACATACAAGCTTCCAATTTATGTTTATGTATGCGTACATGCATATATATATGTGTGTGTGTGTTTAGTAGTAATGAAGATCGTGTTTTATCGCCTCTGCTGTTTAGTTCAGAACACAAACACTGCTTATAACTAACTACGTGTTACCAAAAAGGACGATCGGACATATATATACATATATATATATATATATATATATATATATATATATATATATATATATATATATATATATATTTATATATGTGTGTAATAGTTTGCAAACAGTTCTTAAGTCTTCGGCCTTTGTATATATTTAGTTACGCAAAGATACAAGTAATAATTGCATGTGTAACGACGTATGTGTTTTGTTTTGAATAAAATGTTCTATCATTTTATTTCATCTCTTGTCACATCATTTCTGGTTCCCTTCCAAATCCATTTAATCCATCTCTGCTGCAGTCTTTGGGATGTTTTACAATAACCTGGAATGTCATCTGACGTTGCTCTGCACAATTCTTCAGTGATTGCGAGTGAAATAGACAAAGACTTATGTCTATGTGTGTACATGCGTGTGCTTGTGTTATGTGCATGCGTGTGTTTGTGTGTATATATATATATATATATATATATATATATATATATATATATATATATATATATATATATATATATATACAATAATAATAATATTAGGGGTAAAATCCAAAATTACAGGTAAAAACTCAATTAAAATCAATTTGTTAAAAATTAAAATTAAATTAAGCTTCACAGTATAAAATATATTAATATATAGTATTAGGGAAAAGAACCAAGGTTTATGAACTCATAATACTATGTATTAATATATATATATATATGTTTGTGTGCACGTATATGTGTCTATATGTAAGTGTTTTTATATATATTATATATATATATATATATGTGTGTGTGTTTTGTGTGTATGTATGTTTATATGTTTTGTGTATGTATATATGTGTTTGTGTATGTTTATATATACAATATGTGTGTGTAAAGCTTCGATGCTACTTGGGGTTTTTATGCTTGTGTGTGGCGATTGTTTAGGCTGCCTTGGAGTTAGAATTCCTCTAGCAACGGAGTGAATCATCAGCTTTGCACACACAAAATAAACTTAGCTACGTTCATGCATTGTAGCATTCGTTGTCTCTTTTGTATTACCAAGTGCGCGCACGCGTATGTATATATATGTGTATGTGTGTATATATATATATATATATATATATATATATATATATATATATATATATATATATATTGCCCTAATTCTTCGAAACGCTTAGTTTAGAATAGGGGCAGCTGATGAAAGGAATATTCTCTATGTGGCCTGTTTGTTTTCTGTGCTCTGTTTATGTTCTGTTTTTCATTTTGTCCACGTTTTTTTGTGACGTCCTGTACCCAGATATGCATCTATATATACATATAGATGTAGGTATGTACATACATGTACGTATATATGCATATACTCACATATTATTTGCATTATTATATATATAGATAGATAGGTATTATGCACATATGCATGTTTATATAGCACCGTATATATATATATATATATATATATATATATATATATATATATATATATAAACATGAATGTAGAGAGAGAGAGAGAATATAGGAAATAATGTTTTATATATTTTTGTTATATTGCGGTCAAGTCTTGTATTTTAACTGTATAAATTACTAATTGCCAGCGAACGAATTTTTTCTTTTTCACATGAACGAATAACAAAATAATTTAATCCTTCCATCATGGATACCTTTTATAGTAAGTGTCTGTCAATCTACTGTTAGTATCTTTTATTAATTAAAAAAAAAATTACCAGTTAAATGTCTCCAGCCACTGAGTTACGCAAAGTCCCTTCAGACTTGCATGAACATCTCAGGCTCTCATTCACTTCTTCCCTTATAAAGCCGAGTCCTGGTTTCTAACGCAACAAATGGGAATATAGCTTGGATTGCCTTTCGTCTCATCTTATAAACGAATCCAATCATATTCCTAGTAATAATATTGATCATCATTGCGCTGACCTGTTATTATGATGTCATAATGACGTTCATTCCAGTCAACAAGATTTCTAACTCTTCGTGGGGACCATTCTGTTGTCCTGCTCCTATATTGTTAGTTCTTGATGTGTTTTTAATACAAAAACTGCGCTAGAAATATACCTCCTACACACACCACCACCACCACCACCTTGGCCTTATTGATAAAGCTTCCATTTCTCACCGTCTGTTCCCCACTTAACACCTATTATCATTTTATCTCCAGATTTTTCTTTATGTTTATACAGCTGTCTGTTTCTTTTTATTTCTCTCTCTCTCCTTGATCTCTCTTTTTCGTAGTAGTTCTCTCTCTCTCTCTCTCTCTCTCACACACACACACGTTCTGGCATTTCTTTCCATACATTCGAACCTCCGTCACCAGTTCATTGATCTCAATACGTCAATATTAGTTATTCTCTCTCTCTCTCTCACACACACACACGCATATCCCCACTGCATGCAACCTCGCCATTTGGAAATTTCTCAATTTATATCTGCACAATGTACGCGTCCTCTGTCACATGTCTCCTGTGACATTACAAACACATTATCTATTTCATTGTCTGTTTTATCTCTTTCATGCGTAAAAATATGTCATTTCATACTTATTTGTTACGTACACACGAGTACACCTATGCATTCATACCCCCTCACCCTCACACACACACATATATCATCATCATCTTCATTTAACGTCCGTCTTTCCTTACTGGCATGGGTTGGGTGGGCAGATTGAGTGGATCCGGCGAGTCACAACACTACGTCAAGCTCCAGTGTCTTTTCTGGCTTTGCTTCTACGGCTGAAAGGCCTTCCTAACGCCAGCCACTATGCAGTGTGTGTACATATAGTTATACGAGAGTGTGTGTGTGTATATGATATATATATCATTATCGTTCAGTTATTTGAACAATCTGGAACAAAATCTACTGTTCAAAAAAATCTTTAACCACTGGTGATAAAGAATATAGGCTCCACTGTATGTATTGAGTACTATTTACTCGATTTGTGGACACAACCATCACCGTTCGATGAATATACGTTGTCAATATTGAGGTTAGATATTGCTGTGCACAAATTCCTAGATAGATAGATATACTAGAAATAGGAACCAATACACCACCAACTCGCCCCCCCCCCCCTGCTTCCGTTTTGGGAAAATAAGTGCACAGATGTCTGTGGAATGGTTAGCTTAATTTAAATAGCAAAAAGGAACCTGAAATATTTAAAATTTTATTTAGTGTTTTCAGCTGTCAACATACAAACAAATTTTGCTTTATATATATATATATATATATATATATATATATATATATATATATATATATATATGTATATACTCTTTACTCTTTTACTTGTTTCAGTCATTTGACTGTGGCCATGCTGGAGCAATGCCTTTAGTCAAGCAAATCAACCCCAGGACTTATTCTGGAGGGACAAACACACACACACACATATATATATATACATATATACGACGGTCTTCTTTCAGTTTCCGTCTACCAAATCCACTCACAAGGCTTTGGTCGGCCCAAGGCTATAGTAGAAGACACTGGCCCAAGGTGCCACGCAGTGGGACTGAACCCGGAACCATGTGGTTGGTAAGCAAGCTACTTACCACACAGCCACTCCTGCGCCTAGAACATTTATAAATAGGTCTTACAGCTGTTTCCAGGATATCTATATATATAAAAATGAGAATGTGTGTCTGTCTGTCTGTCTGTCTGTCTGTGTGAATCCCTAAAACTCGAGAACTACGCAACCAATTTCATTCAAATTTTACACATGCCTTACTTAAGGTTCCAGTTGTGTTTTAGTCAAAAAAAATTATTAACTTCTTGCAGAGTTCGAGCACACGGCAACATAATATCTCCTCCACAATTTAAGTATTACGTGTCAAAATTGAAACAAAAACACTCATGTCAAATACTTTCACTTTAAAAATGAAACTATTCCACTAACTGAAACAATCACATTTCGATACTGTAGTGACAGATACTTTCACAGAGAGAGAAAGAGAGAGACAGAAAGAGAGAGATGCATATGTATACATATACATGTATATGTACACCATTTCGATACTGTAATGACAGATACTTTCAGAGAGAGAGAAAGAGAGAGAGAGATATATATGTATATGTATACATATAGATGTACACGTATATGTATATATATATAGATCTATACATACATGTATATGTATACATGTGTAGATGTATATATATATATATAGATGTACATGTAATATGTACACATATATACATATATACACCCATCACACACACATACACATGCACACAAACACACACATACACATGCACACAAACACACACATTAGTCATTTGTTTTCTTATCCAAAACTACGTCAAAAGTACTGAATGGATCTTTATGAAATTTGGAAATTATATTCTTTGCATAACGGCCATAACTCCCATGAAAATTCATATATTTTTGATGTTGATGAAATTTTAACCCGAACATAACAGATGAGCATTATTTAGAAAATGATGTCACACGTTATCGAGGCTACCATTCTTTCTGGATGTGCAAAAGGGGATGACGTCTTTATTCCAAAAATTCCTCTTACTCCATCAGGAGCAGACATTCCTTTTACATTCAGAAGACTACAATTCCCCCTTCGTGTGACTTTTGCCATGTCCATAAACAAATATCAGGGTCAAACACTGTCTATAGCTGGTCTTCTCTTGGAAGAGCCCTGCTTCTCACATGGACAACTGTATGTTGGCTGCTCAAGAGTGGGCAGCAACAAAAAAACCTATTTGCATATGCTCCACAAGAGAAAACAAGGAACATAGTTTATAATGAGGTGTTATAATCACAACAGCAAGAAAGTATGTACATGATCACCTTCTTTTTATAATAGTGCTCCCTTACTTAGTAAATATTTTCATTATCACATCACAGTCATAATCTCTCTCTTTTAAACAAACATCACGGTAGCCCAACAACAGAGGGAGTTGCAGTTTGTCTCAAGTTTTACCCTCCCCTCAAAGCTGCATAGAGATTTCAATTCAGTAGCTAATCTGTAAGCTTTGCAGTGTGTGTGTGAAAGAGAGAGAGGACATTGAAAACACTGAAGGAAATAAATATGAAATGAAAAAAATCGTATAAATAAAGGGCATTACTACAGATGTATACATCCCTGACTTTGTTGCCCCATAACATGTGTACATATGTATTTGTGTGTGTTTATGTTTTTCCACCATCCAACATAACGTTGGCTTGTTTACATCCCTGTAACTGAGCTGTTTGCCAAACAGAGACCAATAAAATAAGTTTCATTATATAAAAAAAACAAAGGACAATGCAGAGAGTACATGATTTAATGAGGCTTTTGAGTTCTGTTTTGGTTCCGCCAAGCTTTAAGTATAAGAAGATAATTAGTTAACTGATTAATTATGACCTAATTGTTATTTTACCAGTTTCGCTTTCAGCATTTGTCACTGAATTCATACTGTCACTTTCAGCTTTTGTTTTGTTAATTTTATCTATTTTATTTCTTTTTCTTCTTTTTTTTTTTACATTATGATGAGTAATGTAAAACCAAAGTTTAAATAACAAAAACAAAAAACAAAAGGAAATATGTTGTTTAATGACTGGAAATAGGCGTAGGCATGGCTGTGTGGTAATGAGCTTGCTTCCCAACCACATGGTTCTGGGTTCAATCCCCCGTGGACAAGTGTAGCATCAGGCCAACCAAAGCTTTTGGAATGGATTTGGTAGACTGAAAGTGAAAGATGTGCGTGTGTATATATATATATATATATATATATATATATATATATATATATATACACACACACACACACACACATATGTATATATCAGTGTGTGTGTTTTTGTATCTGTGTTTGTTCCCTGCCACCGCTTGACAACTGGTGCTGATGTGGTTACATCCCTATCACTTAGCTGTTCAGCAAATCAGACCAATAGAATAAGTATCAGGCTTTAAAAAAAATAAACACTAGGGTTGAATTGTTTGACTAAAAATTCTTCAAGGTGGTGCCCTAGTATGGCCACAGTCTTACGACTGAAACAAGTAAAAGGAATATGTATATGTGCATATATATGGGGGGTGGGGCAGTGTCTATATATGGCCATGTTTAAATGCTAAAAGGTTAATTGACATATCTTACTTGACATTTAAAAAAAAATTTTTTTATGTTATTTCAGCCAGAGGCATCAACAATGAACTTCATTGATAAAACTCCTGAAAGTGCCAGCGAGCAGAAATATTCCATCCAGAAACTATCACTATATATTGACAAGTTTTTGAAGGTGCTAGAAATCGATTTAGGAAGGTTGCATCAACATCGACGCAATATAGAAAAGGTATTGGTTTTCAAGTTCTATGTTTCATTAGGCTTTTAATTATTCTCTCTCTCTCTTCTTCTCTTGTGCATCCATTTGAGTTTATGCTATGTTTTTATTTGAGTATAGAGTATCACTTTGCAAAAATGCTTAATTTTTTCTCTTTCTCTCAGTAAGTGTTATTTCCTATTTGTTTCTGTCTAGAAATCAAAGGAAATGACTACTATTCCCTTCAAACTTTGCTTTTGTGACCTGGTCATCAATGTGACCTATTTTCTATTACATTTCAGACAGATTCAGTGCTGAGTCACTGGGGCAAGTGTCTTCTACTATAGCCTCAGGCCGACCAAAGCCTTGTGAGTGGATTTGGTAGGCAGAAACTGAAAAGAAGCCCGTCGTATATATGTATATATATATATATATATGTATATATATGTATGTCCTCCTAACATCGCTTGACAACCGATGCTGGTGTGTTTAGGTCCCCGTAACTTCGCGGTTCGGCAAAAGAGACCGATAGAATAAGTACTAGGCTTACAAAGAATAAGTCCTGGGGTCGATTTGATTTGACTAAAGGCGGTGCTCCAGCATGGCCGCAGTCAAATGACTGAAACAAGTAAAAAAAATAAAAGAATAGCAATTAATGTAAAACATTAATAATAATAATAATTAATAATAAATATTAATAATCAATAATAATAATTAATAATAATAACCAGATGGTTGCACCAGGCTCCAATCTGGTGTGGCAGAGTTTCTGCAGCTGGATGCTCTTCCTAACGCCAACCACTCCAAGAGTGTAGTGGGTGCTTTTACGTGCCACCGGCAAGAGAGCCATTCAGGCGGTACTGGCAATGGCCACGCTCAAAATGGTATTTTTTACGTGCCACCTGCACAGGAGCCAGTTCGACGGCACTGGCAACGACCTTGCTCTAATGTTTTTTTTCACATGCCACCGGCACAAATGTTGAATAATAATAAGAATAATAATAATATGCTACCTAGCTCAGACACCAGGAAACCGCAAAATGGCAGAAATTCAAAAGATAGTCTTCCTTGGAACTGCCCTCATCCTACGTAAAATACTGTCTATGTAATCTCAAATTTTAAAACAAACATAATTTTCTTATGGTTTCTTATTCTCTATGTAAAAAACCAAATATATGGCACTCTAGATATAACACCAACATGAACTTCTAACTCGTTGTCTCTTGAGGTCTCTGGGCGAGACTTGGAGCCAACTTGTACAAATGCAAAGCAAAAGTCAGACATAAAATAATAATAAACAATGACTTGCACCTTTGTGGGTAGGTGTGGCAGCTAAAAATGGAACACTATCACATATTGTGAGTGAGTGTAGCAAACTGGTCCAAAAGGCACAATAATATGATTAAGTTTGTTCACTATGTGAAAAATACGGTCTGGGCGGTGAATGGAAGTATACAAACATGAATTAGAGGGCGTCACTGAGAACAAGGAGTATAAGATCCTGTGGGATTTTACAATCCAACGTGACTTCCTAGTCAATGCTCAGAGACCAGATATTGTTGTGGCAGACAAAAGAAAAGGAAAGGAAATATGCAACACAGTTTCACAAAATGTTCGAAATATGTCAAGGAGAACAAATTGACGAGTTATTGACAGGCATAGATTC
This sequence comes from Octopus bimaculoides, assembly GCF_046866305.1. Lineage (NCBI taxonomy): Eukaryota > Metazoa > Mollusca > Cephalopoda > Octopoda > Octopodidae > Octopus > Octopus bimaculoides. Next base: position 28,254,146 of record NC_142950.1, on the reverse strand, counting down.
CAGGAGCAAAGTTTTATATATTTCTTTTTTTTTAATAACTTAACCAGCTGAGGAATGACAGCAGCCATAAACCTTGACAGGCCCCCAACGATTGGTGAGAGGAAGTTATCCTCTGTCCAGAGCCTGGGCCGCAATGCTTTCTACAGAGTGAGCCCAGTTAGATATACAGGATGGTCCAAGAGTAGGTTTACAGTTATTCAACCATATCTTTCGCATTAATATATTAACAGTTTAGATCTTAGTTATAAAAAAATATGAAACCATTATTCTGTGGTAATTTAGTTAAATTTTGTCAAGCTCCCTTTTTAGTTTGTAAGATAGAAATTTAAATGTAATAAAATGTTTTAAAAGAAATTTAAAGCACCTCCGTTATAACTGTAAACCTACCTTTGGGCCACCTTGTATATCTTAACCATGTGGCAGTATTAAACCAACCTTTTTGGGTTTCTACCACAGAGTGTTCCTGGGTCTCCAACAAACTTCCTCTCAGCTTTGGACTAGAGTCATTCTATCTTAGTTAAAGTAAAGGTCCATTGTGTCTTAAATTTTTATTTTATTTTTTTTTTATTTTTTACCACTTAAGTTTTTTTTTTAACTCACTCTCTGTTTGAGATAAAAGAAATAACTTGTACAAACCATATAGATAATCTTTTCTACTCGGCACAAGGCCCGAAATTTTGGGGGAGGGGGCCAGTTGATTAGATTGATCCCAGTAAACAATTGGTACTTAATTTCTCAACCCCATTTGACACTGTTTATTAATCTGAACAATATTTCAATAGTTTGTCTTCAGCTTCAAAATGGAAAATGGGCAGAAATTCAAAATTTCAGTTTTGTATTCTGTGGTTTTCCCAGTCATTGACTTTCATTTGTTCATAACTGGTAACGAGGGAAAAAGAAATCTGATTAGATTTACACAAAACTATTTCACTTGAGTGACCTCATTCCTGCTTTTTTTCTTTCTTTTTCCTTTTCACCAATTACAAACGTGAAACTTGATGATGTCATTTCGTCAAGAAAAGAACACCACGCGGCAGGGATTGCGTTCTATGCCTTGACCCGAGCATAGGATGGGGCTCACCTCTTTGAGCTGGGAAATGAATGGAATGCCTAGTGTGTGTCTTGTAGTGGCTACCCCCTCCTAAAAAAATGGGAAATAGGCCTGGGTATACATATATGTATTTTGAGCATGGAGACAGACATACTGTCAAAATATTGTTCAGTTTAGTAAACAGAGACAATCTGTATCTTATTATTTTATTACACTCTTCTTATTTGCGTAAATTTGCTTTTGTGAAGAGTTGTGTCAGTTTGCATAAATTATTATAATTATTATTAAGGTGTTGAGCTGGCAGAATTGTTAGCACACCAAGCAAAATGGTTGGTGGCATTTTGTCCATCTTCACATTCTCGGTTCAAATTCCATTGAACCGAGAACAGCTCTAGTTATCATTATTATTATTATTATTATTATAATTATCATTATTAGTATTATTATTATCATCTTCTTTCTCTTCAGTATTCTCGGCTGGATGATCTCTACAGTTTGAACAAAGAACAAGTAAATGCAGGTCGTACAGTTCAACAGATTAAAGCAAACATCAAGGAATTGGAGAAAGCCCGAAGTAGGATAATTGATGAAGATCTATCAAAGTTTGATGCTAAACTGAAACATGTGAAAGAAAAGGCACTGACCGCTATAACAGAATATATAGATGATGGCCGGTCAGCTGAGGAAGAAGAATCTGATGGTCAGTATATGTGTGTGTGTGTGTGTGTGTATCCATATATACTCTTTACTCTTTTACTTGTTTCAGTCATTTGACTGTGGCCATGCTGGAGCACTGCCTTTAGTCGAGCAAATTGACCCCAGGACTTATTCTTTGTAAGCCTAGTACTTATTGTATCGGTCTCTTTTGCCGAACCGCTAAGTTACGGGGACGTAAACACACCAGCATCGGTTATCAAGTGATGTCGGGGGCGGGGGGACAGACACAGACACACACACACATATATATACATATACATATATACGACGGGCTTTTTTCAGTTTCCGTCTACCAAATCCACTCAAAAGGCTTTGGTCGGCCCAAGGCTATAGTAGAAGACACTTGCCCAAGGTGCCACACAATGGGACCGAACCCAGAACCATGTGGTTGGTAAGCAAGCTTCTTACCATTTAAAACAAAAATGAATTTTGTAACTTGTTAAATACATACATACACACACACCCTCATGAATTTTTGGGAGTTATTTTTCTGATTTTTTGTCATCAAGTTTTTCTTAGAACCTCCTCTACCTTGTTCCACCTTCTTCCAACATTCTCATCTCCTTCTGCTTCTTCTTGTTCTTCTTCTTCTCTCCTCCTCCTCAGCTGAAGTCTGTGATAGCATTTTGACTTCTAACCTCATGCATCAGCGGCGCCGAAGTAATGAAACTGATTACATGTCAGAAGAGTTTGTACCACATAGTTTACCTGTGGAACTTGAACGGGGAAGCCATATATCTCAACTGCAGGTTTATAATGTTCCACAAGATTCTCAGGCAGCGGAATCGTGGCAGAATTTAAAAGAAGTAAGTCTTTGGCTACAACACTCTACTTATTGTTTCTGTGTTTATTTTACCACACTGGACATGTTCACAATCTCATAGATGGGACATATTCACAACCTTGTTCACTATGTTTACAAAATCATTCACTGAACACTTTCATGGCTGCATATACAAGACATGTTCACAGCCTCGTCCAATGCACATAGCTTCATAACCTTGATATCTTCTCTGCCTCGTTTACTGAACATGTTCACAGCATCAGTCAGTGGATATGTTCACATTCTATTCATTGAACGTGTTCACAGCTTCATTCTCTGGATATGTTCACTGTATTGACTAAACATGTTCACAACCTCATTCACTGGGCATATTCACAGCTTCATTCACTGAATATGTTTCACAGACTCATAGACTGGGCATGTTCATCTCATCCACTGAACACATTCACTGTCTCACAGAGAAGCCATGTTCACAGCCTCATCCACTGAGTTACATAAAATGAACAGGTTCACAACCTCATAAACTGAACATTGAACAAACTAAATAAACCTGTTCCACTCATTTCTTCCCATCTTTATCTTATCTGTTTTTGGTGACTAAAATTAAATCAAATAAGTCTCATTACAAATCTTTTCTCTTTTTTTTATTTGATCCCTGTCTCAATTCATTGAAACCTTGACTTTCAGTCCACACCATTTTCAACCCAGTTCCACTTTTCTCCAAGCCTAGTAACATGCCTGAGCCAAACATATAATCCATAACACACCATGCCAAAGTTTCCCCACCTGATAAACAGATTCTATGACCATTTCACAGCTCATTCAATAGTGATGTGAAAAACAGACAATACTTCCTTACTTTGTAATAAGTATATTATACTTTGTAGAAATTTCATTTCTGTTTATAACTATTTATGTTTCAGCTTTTAATAGCAATTTGCAAGTATTACATTGCAATGTATAAGAAACTCATATCAATTTTGAATAACTACATTTCAATTTGTAACAATTACATATGCTCTGAAAGTTTTACCATGTAACAAATATATTTTTACTTTATATTAATTACATTTTACCATGTAGTATTTACATTTTACTTTATATTAATTACATTTTACCATGTAGTAATTACATTTTACTTTACATATTTGTTACTTTTTTTCATATTTTATTTTGTTTTTCTCTTTATATTTTTCAGAATTTAGTTGATCTTAACCAAATGGTGCATGATTTTTCATCATTAGTAGAGGTATGTCATAACTATATTTATCATTAATAGAGGCACATCAAGTTATTCCTGGAACTTTATACTTGAACAACACTGGAAATATCTCTAGTATGTGTTGGAAATAGATTTAGTATAAATCAGCTGTGTGATTACTTTTAATCAGAAATTGCTAATTACTTAAATGAATTATTTTCTGTTCCTTTTTCATGCTCTGCTTAGAACCAACAAGAGAAAATCGACCAAATTGAAGAAAACCTTGAAACAGCTCACGACAATATTCAAGCAGGAGCAAAGAGTCTTTCAAAGGTACCAGTTAACTCCAAACACTCACTCCATCCATTTTAAATGTTGCTGAAGTATGGAACAAACTGCCAGCATCAGTTGTCAGTTGTCGGAGCACTGCATCCTTCGAAACTTCCATGCTTCCTGAGATTCGCCAACACTACACCTGATTTTTTCTCCCCCTCCATACACACGCAAGCATGTATCTGACTCATACACAGTTCACTTTCCAAACATTTGTACAATACTGCAGATGCTTTATGCGCACTTTTGACAAGTTGTAGTGCACCTGAGCACTGTATACAATAATTTCATTATTATTATTATATGTAATCAGGATCAGGCCTTGTAGTATATTGTCAACTTAATGTGACAATCCCAATAAGGGAACACACTACTGCCGTTTAGCCCTAGGAAGCTGGACCGCTTCCTGTCGGCCTTGACACAATTATTGTGTCCTTAAGTTTGCGAGGGGGAGACAAGCTTATTGGGATTGTCACATTAAGTTGACAATATACTACAACTTTATCGCTCCACTACTGCTTAAATCTCTCTGAGAGATTTAGAAATATTATATTTCTAATTTTGAGGATCAGGCCTTGTTTTGATACTGGTTTCCCACGAGGAAATGAGGACTTCCAGAGTCATTTCAAGGTTGTCTCTCTTGTTGTACACAATGATGATCATAGCAGCCAGTTAGCTAGAAATGCATTCTCTGTACTGCCAAAGGGTGACCATGAAATGTTTTGTTGGTGTTTTAACACCTGTTGCCTAAAGCGTCAGTTTTTCTCAGTGGCAAACAGCAGTCAATATTGCCTTTTTACAGGCTAAATATGTCCCAAAAATATTTGAACAGATCTTAATGGTCGTTTACTCACAACAAGCTTTCATGTGCCTATTACTATTACTACTATATCATCATCATCATCATCAATGAACATCTGCTTTCCATGCTGGCATGGGTTGGATGGTTTGACTGAAAACTGATGAGCTGGAGAGCTGCACCAGGTTCCAATCTGGTTTGGTATGGTTTCTACAACTGGATTCTCTTCCTAACGCCAACCACTCCAAGAGTGTAGTAGATGCTTTTTATGTGCCAATTGTACGGGTACCATTGACATGACACAAGCATATTTTGACTGTATACAGAAAACCTGTTACCTCATCTTACATGAACCATTCATATTGTATTTCATTTTATTCCTTACAGAGTGCTAAAATAAAAACTGCCATGATACCTTTAGCTGGAGCATTAGTAGGTGGTATTGTTGGTGGACCCATTGGATTTGTAGCTTGTGCTAAGCTTGGTGGTGTAGCTGCTGCAATGGGAGGTGGACTGATTGGTAAGTATCGTGACAGTAAAGACTGTCAAACTATAACTCACAGACACACTTCAACTTTTGGCCTTTAGTGGGGCTGTCATTGCTACTCTCTGCCTTTTCTACCACAACTAGAGTCGACTGGACTCTCAGCACTTAGAGCTGGGACTTAACTCAACTGACTTTTAAGGACAATATTTACCTCTGTACTTATCTCAACAGAACTTAAAGGCAATACATTCCTCTATTCTTACTTGTACAATTCATTAACCCTTCACTATTTAAACTGGCCATATCCAACCAAAATATTCTATTTGTTTTATGTTTCAACTGGCCAAATACAGCCTCCTACACTTACCCTACAATGATGATGATGATGATCATCATCATTTAATGTCCATTTTCCATGCTGGAATGTGTTGGACGGTTTGACAGGAACTGACCAGCTGAAGGTCTGTTCAGTCTCCATATCTGCTTTGGCATGGTTTCTATAGCTGGCATAGTTTCTACAGCCCTTCCTAATGCCAACAACTTTACAGAGCACATAAAAAGCTAAGGTGCTTTTTATGTGGTACCAGCACTTACGTGCCTGCAAAATTAGGGGTTCTTAGCTGGAGAGGGTTGCAAGGGACAGGCCAGGACATAAGGGCAACCACGCTTTTACTTCGCTTGGCATGTCTTTTCAAACACAGCAAACTGCCAGGAGTATTGGTCCCCTGTCAGTCATCCAAATCTCAAAGCTACAAAACAATGCATGATTAATTCAAAAAAATGTGAATAAATAATAAAAATCACATTTGACAGAGTAAAGTGTAAAGGAAGAACTTACTATAAGGTCTCAATTATAGGAACCCTCCTACAGAATTTTAAATAGAATTCACTACACTTAAATTGTATTAATTTCATTGCTGGAGGTGAAAAATGGTTTTAATAGTTCTTCTTATTTTCTTGTTGTCATAATTTGAAGATGAAATTCTATAAACTGTCTTAAACGTTTTTCTTACATTTTTTCTTCAGGTTTTGTTGGTGGCAAAATATTGAAAAGACGGCGTCAAACTGTGGCAGAGATGGAAATGAATAATCTGAGCAAGAAAGGGTCGGTATCGCTACCTGATCTATCCGCAGTTAAAGAAGAAGCTAATCTCAAGGCTTAATTAATAACTTTGACGAGCTTTTCATTTCTTACCTCCAAAGCCAATTACCATTCCGCAAAACATTAGGAAGAATAAAGACAACCTTTGTATTCCTGAACTAACTTTGGCATGCTTTCTAATCACTCAAACCTAATTCCAAAGACAGGAATAAAAAGAAAAGGAAACAAAGCAAAACAAAAATCACACACACACACACACAAAAAAAAAAGCAAAAACAGAAAATAAACAAATTATTTTGAAGCAGAGGGCAATTATAATTTGGATGTCTAAAACTAATTTTACCATTTACTGAAATGCTATTTATTAAATGGCCATTTCAGCCAGAATTATTCAATGGTTACTGTAGTCTTTACATTTGGAATGTAAATATTGCTGTCACTGGAACATCCAGATTCCTTTGTTAAATTTATACCTTAATAATCGCCATATGTTTTCTCAAAAGATACATGGCATTAATGGTCATTTCCCACCGCCACCACCACCACCACCTCTGTAACTAACCACACTCACACAAACATGTCTGATAAGACTTATAAAAAAAACAAAAAAACATTTGTAATTACTTTTAGCCCTTTAGAATTCAGCTTACTCTGTCTAATGTAATGCTTATTTATTTGCATTGTTTTGAATTAATTATCATGCATTATCTTGTAACCTTGAGATTCCGATGATATAACTGTTTATGTTTGCAATGATATTGTAGGTTAGGTGTGAGAGGCTGGATCTAGCCAGTTTGACCATAAAATATGAAGACTATTAGGATCAGATATGGGTAGTTTAAATGTTATAGGATTAAACGGGTCACTGGTATAAAGAAAGAATTTACTGTAAAGTCTCAGTTATAGAAGCTCTCCTACAGAATTTAATATAGAAGTCAACACACTTACAATGTTTATATTAATTTCGTTGCTAGAGTTGAAAAATGTTTTAATATCTGCATCAGCCCTAAGGTAGCAAGCTGTCAGAATCATTAGCATGCTAGGCAAAATGCTTAGCACCATTTCGTCTGTCTTTACATTCTGAATTGAAATGCCGCCAGGGTTGACTTTGCCTTCAATTACATCACAGAACTGGTGAAAATACTGGTTTCAAATTTTGACATGAGGCTAGCATTTTCAGATTGGATGGGGTTAGGGTTATCGATTACATCGACCCCTAGCACTCAACTGCTAGTTATTTTATCAACCTCTGACAGGATGAAAGCAAGGTCAGCCTCGGAGAGAATTTGAACTCAGAATGTGAAAATGGATGACACACCACTAAGCATTTTACTTGTCGTGCTGACAATTCTGCCAGCTTACCATCCTAATAATAATAATAATAATAATAATGTTATTTGTTTTGCTACTAACATTTGCATGTTTAATGTTGTTTTTATGTTTCCTTTTATTTAATCTTTTAACAAAGTCAGCCCTGCTAAGCTTCATATCAAAGCCGGATTTATTGTTCATTGGCTTGTCAGTAACAGCTGCTTCTTGCTAACTTAGATTTTTATTTTCATCCATCCAAGCTCGAGGCTGATTAAATTTTTCTTGCTTCTACAAATCAAATGATGGTATCTTGCTGTCACCACCACCACTACTACTACTACTACTGCTGCTAGTGTTTTTAATATGTAAATGTAAAAAGGCTGAACCAGAAAGTATTGCATATAAAAGTCACAATACTTCCTGAGTCAGCCTTGTATGTGATTCTGTACATACAAAGAGTGTGAGTAGAACTCAAGTGGGCAAAAGTAGAGCCTATATATATTTTTCTTATTCATCTAAGTGTAAAGCTACATGAGTGATTTGAAGACTGAGAATTTCAATCATTGCACTTAGCAAACTATATATACACACACATATATATATATATATATGGAAATATATATATATATATATATATATATATATATGCAAATATATCTATATATATATATATGCAAATATATCTATATATATATATATGCAAATATATCTATATATATCTATATATCTATATATGCAAATATATCTATATATATATATATATCTATATATGCAAATATATCTATATATATATATATATCTATATATGCAAATATATCTATATATATATATATATCTATATATGCAAATATATATATATGCAAATATATCTATATATATATATGTGTGTGTTATAGTGTATAAACAATTTAAGTATTTATACACAAAAGAGGTGACCTTTGGCAGGACACCTTACATGCTAGAAAGGGCAGTTAAAGCCCAGACTACGAATAAAAGCAATTTCAAAGGGAATGAAAATAAATAATATTTTTCTAGTTAAATACTTAAATTGTTTATACACTATTATATATGAAAATGTGTTGTCTATTGACTGTTCCATTTACATCAAATTTATGGGCTTAACCCTTTCATCACTGCGTTTATTTTGAGATGCTCTGTGTTTCTTTCAATTAATCTTAAATATAACAAAGAATCTAGTAAAATAACTTAGTTACCATTCAGCTAGTGTTAGGGACATAAATTGTGACTAAGGTTTAGTGGAAGATTTTAATTTGAAACATATGGAAACAAGACATTTGTACTACAGAGCCAGAGGCGGTTTCAGCTGGGGTTGGTATTGAAAGGGTTAAAATAAACTTGACCTAAAAGCTGTCATCCTCATTCAAACAGTATTTTGATTTTCCACAAATCAAAAAAATAGTTTTGTTTTTGAATTATTGATTGAAATTCATAAATAAAAAAAAACTGTATCTCAAGCATAGACAGACAGACAGGTAGAGGGATAGGTAGATAAATAAATATGAAAATAGATAGAATAGTGCGTATATAATGGCTTTTAGAATGGTTACACTCAAAGTATCACAATGTATTGTATGAGGTAACAAAAGAGGGTTGCTGTTAGGAAGGGCATCCATTCATTACCATACAGCCCTTAGAATTCCTGCCCAGACCATGTCGGCATGGAACAGGAGATGTAAAAATATACACACACACACATATATACACGAACACACACACACATGCATACACACATATATCATCATCATCATTATTATTCAATATCCATGTTCCATGCTGGCATGGATTGAACAGTTTGACAAAGAACAGATGAGTCAAGGATGGCATTGTGTCCCAGTGTCTACTTTGGCATATATATATATAAGCTGTGTTTCACTAACAAGGTCAGAATAAGAATGGAAATACATCTAGAGTTGCCTCCCATTATTTCCAAAATAGTTGCAACACTACTAATCAATAACTGGTATTGTTTCTTTTAGTTAACACTTTCATGTTTCCTGTCATTAAGTATATTAACACCAACTTGATTATTGATTTTCATACAACTGGTATGTCTGAGATTAATGATTCATGTTCTATAACAACCATCGTGCACTCTTCTACATGTATATAGTGAATCTTTCATCGCTACATTAGTGATGAAAAACAAGCAGAAATATGGTGACATTTATGCTTTCCTGATGAGGTCATAATAGTGAAACGTACAGAGTTGTCTCCCATACTTGTTGAAATAAATAAATACTAGTCGTTGACTGATAATGTTTGTCCCCACTAAAGGTGAACCATTTCTCTGTTGAGCATCCTATTAGTCTAATAGCTTTTTTCCGTGAACTACTGCTTTTTAGAACTCGTTGCCATCAACTTATTTTCCCCTGGTCTATGATATTCAGTCCTTTAAACTTTCTATCAATTGATATCTCTTGAATTTGTATGCCTCTTCTTTTTTTTTTTTTTGTAGACCCCTATGCTACAAGGACCTCAAAATTATATTTAAAAAAAATGATAATTATATTAGGTCTAAAGACATACTGGTCAAAATTGTTTACTGTATTAACTGTGAGCACAAGCTACAGAGAGAAACAACTGGTGAGGGACCATGAAGTGTATCTATATGTGTGTATAGATAGATGGATAAATATTAACAAATATAGAGATTAAAAGCTACTGCTGAGTTAACATTAAACATATACATACATATATATATATAGTACAGTTCTATATTTAAGAGATGAGGAATTATGTACATTATTTACATTTGATGGATATTTATCCTCATCTTGTTTGTTGTTAACACATCGTTTTGGCTGATATACCCTCCAGCCTTCATCAGGTGTTTTAGGGAAATTTCAAACCTGTGTCCTCATTCCTAAGGTATTTTTCGATGTTATTATTATTATTATTACTCAGGTCACTGCCTGCAATCAAACTCGGAATCTTAGGGTTAGTAGCCCCAAGATTCCAAGTTCAAATCTATGTATATATATATATATATATATATATAGATAGATAGATAGATAGATAGATAGATAGATACACACACAAACACACACACACACATATACATGGGCTTGTGGTAAGAATTTTGATTTTGTTCTGAGTTCAAATTCCACCGAGGTTGACTTTGCCTTTCATCCTTTCAGGGTCGATAAATTAAGTACTGGGGTTGATCTAATTGACCGGCTCCTACCCCAAAAGCTTTGGGCCTTGTGCTTAGAGTAGAAAACAATTTCAATTTCGAATCGCATGGTTCTGGGCTCAGTCCCATTGCATGGCACTTTAACCAAGTGTCTACTATTATAGCCCCAGGCCAACCAAAGCCTTGTGAGAATACTTGGTAGATGTAAACTGAAAGAAGCTTGTGAGTGTGTGTGTGTGTATATTTTTGTATTTGTATTTGTTTTCCCCCCACCGCCTCTTGCCAACTGGTGTCGTTTTGTTTACATCCCAGCAACTTTGTAGTTCAGCAAAAAGAGACCGATAGAATAAGTAAAGTGGCTGATTTGTTTGACTGAACCCTTCAAGGGATGCTCCAGCATGGCCACGGTCCAGTGACTGAAACAAGTGAAAGATCTAATTGTACACACATGAATACAGACACAAATGGTAGTATGGTGTGGTAGTGGTGGAGGTGGTGGTGGTGGTGGTGATGGTGGCAATACAGCACCAGACTACATACATTAGCAATGTGGCTGAAGGGAAAATAAAATATACGAGGGGAGTGTTCTACAGACTAAATATAACTATGATAGGTTCTAGGTTTTCCCATAGGGGGAAAAAAAAAAAAAACTTTGGGATTATCCATACAATTTGTAGACAAAAACTCCCTTAAAATCTAAAAGAAAAAACAAGATATCTGCAATAAGCTCACTTATGTGCCAGTGCCACTTAAAAAGCACCCAGTACACTCTATAAAGTGGTTGGTGTTAGGATGGACATCCAGCCATAGAAACCAAGCCAAAACACATGACTGGAACCTGGTACAGCTCTCCAGTTGGCCAGCTCCAGCCAAACCGTCCAACCCATGCCAGCATGGAAAATAGACGTTAAATGACGATGAAGGGGGTCTCAAACTAATTGATTTTACACTGGTGGGAGTAGGGCAAACTAAAGGTCAAACAAAACAATAATCATGGCTTAACCCCCCAAAAAAGTGTTCAAATAAAAAGAAATATGTCACTGCATCTAGTTAAGTCACACCGTTCTGAGTTCAATTTCAGCTTAGGTCAGCTTTGTCTTTTATGTATCTGGTGAGACAAAATGATAAAATTATTGCCTGTTATATTTCAAAAAAAAAAAAAAAAAGGAAGGTATGTCGCATAGTGTTTAGGGATGTTGCACTCACAATCAATCATAAGATCAAGGTTTCGATTCCTGGACCAAGCAGTATATTGTGTTCTTGACTTGAGCAAAAACACTTCATTTCATATTGCTCCAGTCCAGTCCACTCAGCTGTAAACGAATAACCCTGTAAAGGACTGGCATCCTACTTGGGTGAAATGCTGTGATCTTAGTCGTTTATATGCTATGGAAACCAAGGTAACTAGCCATACGAGTCCTTTGACTTGCGATAGTAATACCTACCAGAACTGAACTTATTATAAGCCCCAAGCTTATTTCATTCATTATACTCTTAGCATGTCAAAATATTTGCCTTGTGCCTATATTAAAAACCAAACAATCAATGCTTACAACCAAAGAAAATTAAAAAATAAACTCTCAAATGTCTAACAGCTATTGATCCTGCTTGAAGACACACTCCCACTGTATAGGGGCCAGTTTGTCATAGATCCCATTATTTTTTTAAATTTTATTTAATTTTCATTTTATTTTATTTATTTTTTGTCTACTTTATTTTCATTTTATATTTTTGTTTTGTTTTTGAGGATTTAGTCAGAGGACGAATGGCAGTGCCAAGACCCTTTTACTGGACCTCAGAAACTGGTGGAAGAAAGGGATAAAGGAATCCTCAAACAAAGAATTTGGTCTGAATTCATGTAACAGAATGGATTCCACTAAAGATACTCAAGGGCCAGATTTTGGTGTTGAGCACCACAACCTGGCACAAGAACAAGAACGAGCTCTCCTGTGAGCTTCCACACAGTTTCCATTTACTAAACTAATACTCACAGACCTTGGGATTGTCCTGAGGCTATGGTAGAAAACGCTTAAGGTGCTGCTGTGCATTGGGACTGAACTCCAATACTACATGATCGCTTAGCAAATAACCTTATTCACTCAGCCATGCATTCTCCTCATGTCATTAAACACCTTTGTTTCGGAGAAATACAAACAAAAAAACTAAAAAGGAAAAAAAAAAAAACTAACTATGAGTGATCAATGATCTTACATCTTCCAAATGTGTCCCAATGCTCAGCCATTAACTGTCCACTGGTATTTGTAAAGCTTCAGAAATGATATGTTATGGTAGATCTGTGGTGAAATAAAATATATGGCTTTATCACTTGTTATTGTTGTTCTTATTGATGTTGATTTATATATACACACAGGGTGTTCAGACAGTCTCTCTGCAGTGAATTTCAAAACATGTGTAGAAGAGTCAACTTATGTATCGAAAATGAAGGACGACACTTTCAGCGCCTCTTATAAGGTTTTTTAAAGTCTTGTAAAGTCTAATATATTCTTTTGTAGTCTTATACCATCTTATAAATATTTATTTTGCAATAAAATACTACAGAGAGACTTTTTGAACACCCTGTGTGTGTGTGTGTGTGTATATATATAAAATTATAATACAGGGTATCTAAGAGATACCACCACGCTGAAAAATAGCAGTCAAATCCTGACTCTAAAACCACAATAAATGTCCACATAGCACAAGTAGCGAAGACGCTATGTGGACATTTATTGTGGTTTTAGAGTCAGGATTTGACTGCTATTTTTCAGCGTGGTGGTATCTCTTAGATACCCTGTATTATAATTTTAAATAATTATTACCTTTGATGGTTTTTATTCCCATGCTGACCACTTGATAAGATCAATATTTTAAATATCGATCTTATCCTTATTTATATATATATATATATATATATATATATATATACAGGAATTATTCTTTGGAAGCCTAGTACTTATTCTATCAGTTTCTTTTGCCGAACTTTTGCTAAGTTACGGGGACGTAAACACACCAGCATTGGTTGTCAAGCAATGTTGGGGGGACAAACACAGACACACAAACATATGTATATATACATATATACGACAGACTTTTAACTCTAACCATCTAATTAGAACCCATGATAGTACAAGCTAATGTTATCTTTTAATCACTAATCTTAATCCATCACTTAAGACTCATTAAGACTGTTGTCTTAGAACATAGCTATAGATTATTAAGTTGAAAAATTTCCTCTATGCAATAATAGCAAAAAACACATTTTAAATCGAGTAGTTTAATAATAAAGTTTTTAATTCAAATATATAACATCATGATGCCGATATCAATCACAACATTGCAGAGATGATGGCTCACATGTAGGATGTTGGTCAACACTAACAAGGGGGTATAAATTGAAAATCAAAATTGTGGTAGTGTTTCTAGTAATGTAGACATATTTAAATAAATTTCTATGTCATGAGGAGACAAAAGTCTTGAGCAAAGAAAGAACATGTCTATGATGGACCCAAGAATATAGGTTTAATTATATTCTCAGTGCTATCATAAACATTTTATATCTAGTGTAGTGAGGTGGGCAGAGTCACTAGAACAGTCACAATTTACATCTGACTCATGTTCAAATGGCACAGATCTATCAGAATGGTGTTTTCCAACCTGAGTTATGGAATTATACAGGTGTGTTGTGAAATTATACAGGTGCAAATTGGCTGCAGTCAGAATATTCTGTCGAAGGTAATGCTTATTCATTCACATTGTTTTTAATTAATCAGGCATTATCTTGTAGCTTTGAGATTTTAATGGGGTAACGGTTAATTTCTATTCCCACCAAATATTATGAAGAAATAATAACTGAATAACTGTCTACTAGGGAATAATTCATATATGTACACATACATACACAGCTACATGTGTATGTATATATACATATAAGTCTGTGTGCATGCATATATATATATATATATATATATATATATGTATGTATGTATGTATATATATATATATGTTGGCACTCCGTCGTTTACAACGTCGAGGGTTCCAGTTGATCCCATCAACGGAACAGCCTGCTCATGAAATTAACGTGCAAGTGACTGAGTACTCCACAGACACGTGTACCCTTAACGTAGTTCTCAGGGATATTCAGCGTGACACAGAGTGTGACAAGGCTGACCCTTTGAATTACAGGCACAACAGAAACAGGAAGTAAGAGTAAGAGAAAGTTGTGGTAGAAGAGTACAGCAGGGTTCGCCACCATCCCCTGCCGGAGCCTCGTGGAGCTTTAGGTGCTTTCGCTCAATAAACACTCACAACGCCTGGTCTGGGAATTGAAACCGTGATCCTATGACCGCGAGTCCGCTGCCCTAACCATTGGGCCATTGCGCCTCCACGTATATATATTTATCAAATAAATCCTTTTCAATGCAGTTTGTAGCAGTAACTGACTATAAAAGAGAACAATCATCACCTGTAAATTTTCCATGAGTACACAGGAACACATTAACTGTTAGTTTATTAAATATTACTAGAATTTATATAAATTACATATTAAACAACCCCTTGTTAGAGAAATGTTGCTAAAATGTCTCGAGGAAGAGAAGCAGGTAGGTATAGCAGGTAAATGTAGAGGATAGCTTAGTTAAATTCCAACACGACAAATGGGATTATTGTAAACCATTTGTAGGTTAATCTTTGGTCCTATCAAATCTCGGATGTTGTCTATACCATAAAGAATCATGGTTGGTCTGTAAACAAGAAAACAATAAAATATTAAGTTAATCCCATGGCTTTTAAAGAAGATTAATAAATTTATATCAAAAACCTAAAATATTCCATATTTTCCTTTACCGTGTTAGTATATATGAGATTCATCATCGATTTCAGTATTATTTTTAATATTCACCCAGATAGGGTTTATAGAAGCAAAGCAGATATTTCGACAGCCTGATGCCCCTCTTGTTGCCAGCCATTACATAGGTGCTAGTTGCCTCCATGAGGCCCAACACTCAAAAAGGGCTTTTTACATGCCACTGGCACAGGTGCCAGTTATGTGACACCAGCATATATATATATATATATATATATATACACACAGACATACATCTAGGTGGAAGTATGGCTGTCTGGTTAAAATGCTTGCTTCTCATCTACATGATTTCTGATAACAGTGTAATGTGCAAAGATGTATGATTTAAGTACCTTACTTCAAAAACCATGCAAGGGTTGGCACCAGGAAAAGCATCCAACCACAGAATACAACCTTAAGATGCTTTGTCTAACACATACCGGTATGGAAGAAAAAATGGGATGAAAAAACAAATGAACAGAGAGATTAGGGAATCAGAGGAGATGGGAAAGTGGAGGATTGGAGAGAAGATGAAGAGATGGGAGAGGGAGAGGTAGAAGGAAAGAGAGAAATAGTTTACCTACCTTTCTAAGGACAAACCCCATGCAATAGCTGATACATTCTCAGGTAAACCCATCGGTAGTAACATTTCAGGTCGGAAAACACCCGAATTACCAATTTCTACCCATTTTTTAAGTCCTGTAAAAAGATAGAGAAAGATAACTAAACTGCAATTCATATAACATCATTCGTATAAAATTTTAATGCTTGGAGTTCCGATCTAATGGACATGACTGACCCACTTCCCTGCATCTAACTCTTTCTTAGATTTTAATCGTGAGACTTTCTTTATTGCCCACAAGGGGCTAAACATAGAGGGGACAAACAAGGACAGACAAAGGAATTAAGTCGATTACATAGATCCCCAGTGCATAACTGGTACTTAATTTATTGACCCTGAAAGGATGAAAGGCAAAGTCGACCTTGGCGGAATTTGAACTCAGAATGTAAAGACAGACGAAATACTGCTAAGCATTTCGCCCGGCGTGCTAACGTTTCTTATTTCTTTATTGCCCACAAGGGGCTAAACATAGAGGGGACAAACAAGGACAGACAAAGGAATTAAGTCGATTACATAGATCCCCAGTGCATAACTGGTACTTAATTTATTGACCCTGAAAGGATGAAAGGCAAAGTCGACCTTGGTGGAATTTGAACTCAGAATGTAAAGACAGACGAAATACTGCTAAGCATTTCGCCCGGCGTGCTAACGTTTCTTATTTCTTTATTGCCCACAAGGGGCTAAACATAGAGGGGACAAACAAGGACAGACAAAGGAATTAAGTCTATTACATCGACTCCAGTGCGTAACTGGTACTTAATTTATTGACCCCGAAAGGATGAAAAGCAAAGTTGATTGCTTGTGTGTAAGAGAGAGAGAGAGAGAGTTTGTATGTGTTTGAGATCATTCTACTTACCTTCATGATAACTGAATATTTCCATACTAGGTTCTGTGTAAGGATTATAGGCTGGTTTGAAACGTAACTTGGTCATTCCTGTCGAAAGAACATTGTAGAAAAAAACGAATAATCTCAGAATGTGAAAACAGCTCAACTAAGAAATGAACAAGGGTCACAAAACCCAGATAAATGCATAGATTTAGGATTTTAATACAGAAAATATATTTATTGATGTCAGATGGTATTGAGATAGTACTTCACCTCTCCTTTACTAAATTGCAAAAAAAATCTAATATCATTGTTCTATCTTGTTAAAGAATCTAGTCTGAGGAGGAGAAGGAGTGGGGCCCATAGCATTTTCAGGTATACCCACACTTGTGAAATCTAACAAACCGGTAATAACCAAGACTGTATCTCCTAGACCCAGAATCTAGATTGTTAAATAGTTTTTTTAATCATTTGATCAAGTCCCCATGTTGTACTACTTACAAATAGAAAAGAGATACTCACCCAGTTTGCTGAAGAATTTATGAATGACTCCCATGAGGTCCCCTAAAGTCAGGTTGTAATCAATAACAACTCCTTCTATCTGATGGAATTCAGCAAGATGCGTTGCATCAAGGGTCTCATTTCGGAACACACGGTCAATAGAGAAATACTTGGCTGGTTTGAAAGGTTTCTGTAACAAAGAAAAAACAAAAACAAGTTTATGTTTCTGAGAAACAATGGTTGTGGGGATTTAAGGTATGATATGACTGACTCTGACTATATTTTCTTCAGCTGACATCTCGAGAGGAAGCAGTCCACAATGTTAACAGAGACTGTATGTACAACACTCACCAACCAGCTTCTACCAATTTGTCCCTAGCCAGGATCAAAAACCCTGGAAATATTCTCCAGCCTCTGGTCTACAAATATGCTGTTTCCTCTCTCCCTGCCTTTTCTGTCACTAACACTACAGTAATGGCCTCTGCTCCTCGGAGCTCATACCACTTCAACCCAGGCATTCCTGTTCTACTCACTTCCCTCTCCTTCTCCTCTTATCACCTTTGCTGTGTTCAAACCCTCAGACTCTGTGCTAATCGCCACACCCAGTCTTTCCTGCCCAGAATGTTGGTCCTCTGGAATTCCCACCCTGCAGATTTACAGAAGCATTGATGACAATTCAAAACTAACAGAATCTCAGAGAGAGAGGAAGGCCATTTCTCAGGGAAATATATAAACCTGCAAGGGAGGGGGAAGAAAGGAGGCCCTAACAATAGCTGAAGGCAGGATACTGCCCCCCCACCCAAAAACAAAGAGTTGAAAATGTACAAATCCAGCTGTAGGGAAGAAGAAAAGAGAACCGAGAGTCAAGAATGGTGAAGACAAGACTTTGCTGGATTAAGCTCCTTGGGGAAGAAAGGGCCAAAGTAAAATAAGAAGGACCGCAGCCACTTGGCTGAAACACATAAATAAATAAATATAGATTCACTGGTTAGAAACGTCTATCTGAGTGTTTGTATGCAAGCAATCTAAGCACTTACCTCTTGTGCCAACTTATACAACATCCTGGCACTCACAGCTGTTGTGTGGGTCCTCATTATATTTTTCTGAGCTTCTTCTATCTTCCAGTTATATCTATACCTGAAACGGCACCCAATTGATATTTGGTAATTATCAGAATAAGAGAGAAATTCTTCGAGATGATTATATTTCAATAATGAAGAACATCTGATTTTGTAGAATGTTTTTTTTGTAGTGTGATAAAGATGGTGGTGAGTGATGGTGGTTTATGATAGTCATAATCATCATCATGGGTTGGACAGTCTGACAGGAGATGGCAAGTCATAAGTAACGATTCTGCCAGTTTGCCGCCACCGCCGGGGTTAACATCAATGAAGGGGAGATACTACCACATTAAAAGATATAACAGAGGATGTATAATAGAAAGTAGAGAAATGAATAATAAATAAATAGAATCCCCAATAGCGGGGTAGTTCACTTAGGGTAATCGGGGGTAAACCCAACACAAAAATTCTGGATCACTCTGCCATCTCCAAGGCATAGGAAAGTACCCTCTTCCAGATACTTTCTTCCTGCTTAGGAAAGCATATTGAGAGTAGATCCATTCAGTCTCACCAGTCTTGCCACTGTCAACCACCTTTCGATAAACACACTAGAAGGCAGCACTTTAATCTCTACCCTTGCCTTCTTCTTCAAATGATATTTGAAGGACTTGATGAGGGCTTGACCAGATAGGAATGTGCTTGTCTTCAAACCTTTCAGACGGGTCCACCACACGGCCTCTTTTGCCACAGCAGAGAAAGGTTTTAAATTTTGGTACTAACTAGGTGGAGCGAGTTTTGAAGGGAGGAGTTTAGTTGATGCCATCAACCCCAATGTTTGATTGGTACTTTATTTTATCAATCACAAAAGACAAAGTTGGTCTCAGCAAAAAATCGAACCCTAAAGTAGAGAGCTGGAACAAATATTGTGAAGAATTTTTTTAGACGCTCTAAAGATTTCGTCAGCAACAACAATAAAGAAATCTCATGACTAGTATGATGTCAGAGCCAAAGATGAGGAAAATATATACTCACCCCTGAGATCCATAACCCCCTTCTGAATGAACGGTCTTCACCCGTTCCAAATAGTCTTCAGGGAACTCATGTGCATTCATGGGGTCTGAAAGTCAAACAAAAACATAGATACACATTTAGTCATTTACTTGTTTCAGTCATTTGACAGCGACCATGCTGGAGCACTGCCTTTAGTCAAACAAATCAACCCCAGGACTTATCCGTTGTAAGCCTAGTACTTATTCTATAGGCCTCTTTTGCCAAACCACTAAGTTATGGGGACATAAACACACCAACATCAGTTGTCAAGCAATGGTGGGGAGACAAGCACAGACACACACAAATATATTCATATATATATATATATATATATATATATATATATATATATATATATATATATATATATATATATATATATATATATATGTATGTATACGACAGGCTTCTTTCAGTTTCTGTCTACCAAATCCACTCACAAGGCTTTGGTCAGCCCCAGGCTAGTAGAAGTCACTTGCCCAAGTTGCCACGCAGTGGGACTGAACCCGGAACCATGAGGTTGGGAAGCAAGCTTCTTACCACACAGCCATGCTGTGCCTGTGCATGTCATATGCATGTATTTATGAGTGTGTGTGTGTTATCATTATCATCATTATATTAATGTCCAGAGCTTAGCATCTCCAGTCAGACCGTCCAACCTGTACCTACATGGAGAATGGATGTTAGATGATGATTATGATGAAAGGGTCCATGGATAAAAAAAAATGGGTTGAGAACGACAATGCTAAAGGGTTAGAGTAGATTGACTGAGCAACACAAAAATAACAAGCAAGAACTATTCACATGCGAAAGTGCACAGGGAAGGGGCAGGTCTGAAAACAAAGCCATTTTACCTGATATGAAGAAAGTGTCGTGGGCATCACGAGCAGGATGTTGCTGAGGTTGGAAAAGGGCATCAAAGTTCCAGAAACTACTTTCAACAAAGTTATTAGTAGCCATTTCTGAAAATCTGAAAAAAAAAAGAAAATTTTTCCACATGTACATTTTTCATTCAATATTCTATGAACTTCAGTGGAAATTATACAATAGAAAAATACAATAAAATATCACAGAAAAGTGAAGTCGACCTCAGCAGGATTTGAACTCAGAACAAAAGAAATACTGCAAAGAATTTCACCAAGTGTGCTAACGTTTCTTATTTCTTTATTACCCACAAGGGGCTAAACATAGAGGGGACAAACAAGGACAGACAAAGGGGTTAAGTCGATTACATCGACCCCAGTGCATAACTGGTACTTAAGTTATCGACCCTGAAAGGATGAAAGGCAAAGTCGGCCTCGACGGAATTTGAACTCAGAACGTTACAGCCGACGAAATACCGCTAAGCATTTCACTCTGCGTGCTAACGATTCTGCCAGCTCGCCGCCTTAAGTGTGCTAATGATTCTGCCAACTCACAGCCTTCGTATGTGTGTGTGTGTCTGTGAATATATATATATATATATATATATATATATATATATATATATATATATATATACAGGGATGGCTGTAAGTCGCTTTACCCAATTTTAATAATATAGAAATGGGTAAAGCGACTTATGGCCATCCCGGTGTATGTGTATATATATATATATATATATATATATATATATATATATAGTTAATTAATGAGAGAGACGGAAGATACGAGATTGTTTATTGATCACTACACTTGTTTCAACCTATCTAGCATAGATTCCTTAATGGTGAGATACTGAACATCTGGTTTAGGTGTATCCGTTGGCGTAGATGCATCTCTTCAGGTGACAAGATGTATCTCATTAAATAACGTCTGTTATATATATAATATTATAATACATGAACATGTTAGCAAAAATATAGCAAAATGAGTCACTTACCCCATCTCCAAGAAAATCTTCATATACTGAGCCCTGACTTTCAACAGAGGGTGGAGGTGTCCAGATGGCGGTAACACACCCCTGGCATTGAAATTGTAAGGTTTGAACTGGAAGGTTTTCCATGAACCACTGGTTGGGGGAAACAGTAGAAAACAACATATATATATATATATATATATATATATATACTAGCAGAATACTTGGCGTTGCTCAGGATTTAAATGGCATAGTTTGTATATATATATATAGTACAGTTAAATCGAAACATGTGATACAGGGAAGTGCAGCATTGACAACAAAACAATTGTGGAGTAAATGAAGGGCTAATTTGACTAAGTGACATGTCATGCGTCTGTTTGGAAGATTCCAAGCTCTAATCCTGCCATGGAAAAGTGAGTGGGGATATGTGATTTTTGAACGCACCAAAAAGCTCTCAGTAGATATACTCTCTTTGTGGCTGCTGGTTTGTGCATCAAAAATGCACTCATAACACTTCTTGTACATTGCTGCATTTTTTTGACACTAAAAACATTACAATTGGCAATGTAGATTACAAGCAAATCAGAATATTGCCTGAAAATGACCTCAAAATTGTGCAACCCAACCTCCTTTTCAGGGTTATTTTTGTAGTAAAAAGAGATGTGCAAAAAACATACTTTATTCACTAGCTGAAAGGTTACTGAATCTTTTGATACCTCATATATCAAAACCAGCAACTCAGTTTTCAAATCCATAAGGCACATACGCACCACACACAAAAACTCTGTTTTATAGATATAGATATATATATATATATTCATAACAACAACAACGACGACAAAGGTATTCATTTATGTCTTTTTATGATGTTGGTAACAGGGTATAAATTTATGGGGGAATAAAAACCATATTTCTTACCTAACAATAGGTGGCTGCCTTTACATTAACAAGTAAACTGCCCATATTTTTTCACTTGAAAGTAGATGACCACCCTATCTTAATTTTTTAGCATTCAGATTACTCCATCAAATGTAATGCTTATTTATTCCCAATGTTTTAAATTACAGTGTGAAACAAAATTTTTATCTTTTTTTTGTTTTTGGTCAGTAAATCTTATTTTCTATTTGCTTCTATCTAGAAATCAAAGGAAATGACTACTATTCCCTTCAAATTTTGCTTTTGTGACCTGGACATCAATGTTTTGAAACTGACATATTTTCCGTCACACTTCAGACGGATTCAGCACTGAGTTGCTGAAGCAGAAATATCATTAGAGCAAATATTCTGCTCAATATTACGGATTTGCTTGTCAGTTGCTTGACCATAACCACTTGAGCAGGTCCCTTAGGGGCCGACAATACAAGCTTCTCTGATGAGTAGTGGGGGAGCATTATAGCCATGTGTTGCGAGGGATTCTTTGGGGCTTGAATAAATATTGTAACAAAAGCAAGGTTTGAAGGAAATATTAGCCATTTTTCATACTTTCTAGGAATAAGGAATTACCAAATAACAGTTGCTACCCAAGGACAAAAATCATGTTAAACAGTGTTAATCATGCACTATCACGTAGCTTTGTGGTTTCAACGATGTGATTGCTTATCTTTAAAATGACAATGTAGGGTAGGTGTGAGAGGTTGGATCTGGTTGGTTTGACTATAAAACCAGTAAAATATCTGGGCTGGATATGAGCGGTTTAAATGCTAAAGGGTTAATATGTATAACAACTATATTTCTTACCTGGCAATCATTTCAGGTGTTAAGTCAATTTCAGGTTTACTAATCTTCAGTGTAAAATTTGGTCCTTTTGATATAATGAAGCTGTTTACTTTGCTGGAAGATAATATAAAACAACATTACAGGTGTGATAACGTTATTGATGTTGTTTAACTCTAAATCGACCCTAAGCAATAATAATAATAACAATAATAATAATAGTAAGCCATGTGATGAAAGGAACTCTTTGGAGTTAGAATAATTCACCTCTGGAAACATGGGTGTTCAGTTCAACATCCTTAAACAACCCTTATTAAACGACTATATGAGCAGCATGGGCTACTCGACCTGAAGAAATTTTTTGTGTGCTGTAGAAGTATATCCAATTTATCACACAGTCTGTAGAAAAATCCACCATGACAACAACTTGCATAAAACCCATACAAGTTTGGAAAAGTGAATGCTAAAATGATGATAATGGTGAAGATGATAATAAAGAAGTAGTGGGATTGGGGGTTTGATAGGTGTAGCCTCTCACCTTTCTACAATCAACTTTCTTTTCTTGAAATCTTTACATTGTGCATCAGGAAGTGAGAGACTGTGTAGCTGCTTCAATGTTTCTTGTACTTTGTCTTCAATTTTCTCCACCTAAAGAAAATAACAAGAGACGACATACAGACAATTATCTTTTACATCTTATCCACCAAGCATTTCGTCCGACATGCTAACCATCTCTGCAAGCTGCCAGCCTTATAACATACCATTGATAGTTTATTAATTCTATTTTATACACAAAACACTTTGCCCCACCAGAAACAAATAAGACCCTAACATGATTCCCTAAATAATATTGGTTTCAAATTCTGCCACGGTCGACTTTGCCTTTCATCCTTTTGGGATCAATAAATTAAGTACCAGTTGTGTATTAGGGTCAATCTAATTGACTGACCCCCTTCCCTAAAAATTTCAGGCCTTGTGCCTAGAGTAGAAAAGAATATTGGTTTCAGATTTTGGCACAAGGACAACAATTTCAGGGGAAGGGGTAAGTTGATTACATCAATCCCCATACTCATCCTGGTACTTATTTATTTGACCCCCCAAAAGGATAAAAGGCAAAGTTGACCTTGGTGGAATTTGAACTCAGAATGTAAAGACAGATGAAATGGTGCTAAGCATTTTGCCCGGTGTGCTAGTGATTCTGCCAACTTGCTACCCTTTCATTCCCTGAATATTATCGAGGGAGACAAAATACTTTACCTTCTTGTAAATTCTTGGTCCACCCTCAGCAGTTTTGTCGATTCTAATCCAACCAGCAGACATAGCTTTGTTGAAACCAATTTTAGCATTGGGCACATTTTTCTGAAATAACAAAAACATAGAAAATTAATGTCTTCCTAATCTTCTTCTTCCTCCTCCTCATCTCACAATTTTACATCAACAACATCATCAGTCACCATCATCATCATCAACACTATCATTAATACTATCATCAACATCACTTTACTGCTAGTATCACCATCAGTCACCACCACTACCATCATCATCATCACTGTCATCACAACCGTCATCATCATCATCACTGTCACCATCATTGTATCACTATCATCACCATCACTGGCACCACCACCACCACCACCAATCACCATCACTGCCATCAACACCACCACCACCATCATCATCTCCAACATTGTATCTCTATCAATACCATCACTGCCACCACCACCACCACCAACTCTTTAGTTATGCTGGGGACAAAGCAATATCTACAGTGTTGGTGCCAGGATAAAATACATCCAAGTACACTCTGTAAATTGGTTGGCATTAGGAAGGGCATCCAGCTGTAGAAACCAAGCCAGAACAGACAATTGGAGCTGCTCTCCAGCTCCCGTCAAACCATCCAACCCATGCTAACATGTAAAACAAATTAAATGATGATGATGGCGGTGGTGATGATAGTAGCTTGTATCTTATGATCAATACTAGAAATTTTAGCAATCACAGTGGCATGTAATTCATATACATTGGATAAATGTAAACAAATGCTTTATCACAAAAATACTATGTAACGGGATTGCTATACCAAAACGTTGAGAAGATTCTTTAGTTGTATCGAGGACAAAGCAACGTCTATAGCGCTGGTGCCAGGATATAATGCATCCAGTATACTCCGTAAAGCGTAAAGGAGTTGGCATTAGGAAGGGCATCCAGCTGTAGAAACAATGTCAAAATTAAGACACTGGAGCAATATTTAGTCCTCTAACCCAGCAAATCTTGCCAAACCAATCTGCTAGCAGTATTGCCTAACAACTTACCATAATTTCCGACTGAAGAATTCCACCTTCAGGAATTGAATTATATATCAAAGCTTCATAACTTCCAGAATTACAGATTGTTTGCCCTTCTTCAGTAAGTTCAAGTTTCTTGCCGCTTTTCTGTTCGACATCGATGATCTGTAAGCAAAGTGAAAAGAAAAGAAACAATGCATTATTTATACAAGGGTCAGGGTTAGTGGGGGGAAAAAAGTCAAAATTGAAAAGTTGGTTGGGAGAGGGGAGGAAAAAATTTTCACACTGCCGATTTTTGGCAATTTTCTAGAACCTCCGTATCCGAAAACGGGGATTTTTGGCAAAAATTTTTTTTTAAATAAGCAAATTTGGGAGAAAAGGCGGGGGAGTCTTTCGAGATATTATTAATGATACAAGGGGCCCGACAATATCGTCTGCGAATTGCAAGAAGACCGTTTCACAATCTTTTTCTTAAAAGTCAGTTTATAACTAATACATACTATTATGTCAAATTTTATGCCTGAACGGGAAATAACACATCATAAAATGAGCGAAGGCAAAGCGAGTCCACACCACCTAACCCTAACCACTGTGCGCAGTAAAAAAAAATCTGATTAAAAACTATAAAGAATTTGCAAACGTTATTGTCGGGCCCCTCGTATCATTAATAATATATGATACATCGTCTGACGTGTTTGTTTATATTGGCGAGTGCCCGTTTTCCGTGTTTTATTTTTTAGTATAAAATATTTAAAAATAGATGAATCTTCCCAATATTTTTTTTAGAAAATTGCATTTCATTTTCTTGGAGAGGTGCGTTTCTAAAGGGGCACCGCAATATCAGCTAAATCACATTAAAATCAAACTATTTCATTTTACGTAGAACAGGGATATACATGAGCCGAAGTCGACAATAATAATTAACGCCATGTAAATTAATATCAGTGACTTGATAAACTGGTTGTTACTACGCTGTACGTTTTCTTTGCCAGCTAACAATCAAGGGTACTACTCAAATACAGAGATCCCGACGCATCTACGTAATCTTAACCCTAACCCCTAAAACTAAGAACCCTAACGAATGTGTATTGTAAAAACATCATTACGTATAGATGCATCGGGACCTGTATTTAAGTAGGGCTTAATTGAGTCTGCTTTATGTTTGAAAACATAAAACCCCTTAAATTAAATACCTCTGATTCTTCTAGGGAGCCAGACAGTTGATAAGTAAAAAAAATAATTCATAATGAAACACAATGCCGGAGAGGGGCTGTGATTATATGATGTTCATGTTTTTCACAATTATAAAGAAGAATAGCAGAGACACCGGTGCAGTTTTGGAACAGCTGTCGTCCAGTCTCATACCTTATGGGAAAGGAACGGGTGTAACAAGGAAAAGATTTACGAACTTACACCTGAATAATCACTGAAGTTGTTACATTACTTTCACTTTTATATATTAGTATCATTTCGTTTGGTGGCCGATGTTTTTTGTAGGTTTGTCTGTGTGCATTTGCATGCGCGCGTGTGTGTGTGTGTGTGCATACATACATCTTCTCTATCGGCAAGAAATCTTGAAATAAAACTGAATAATGACATATATACATATATATATATATATATATATATATATATATATATTTGATTCTTTGTCTAAAGAATTTTTAATAGGAGATAGCTTAGATGTTTTCTGCTGTATGTACAATTTCGGGCGGAGGTTAAGAATACGTACACCACCCGTTTTCGGCGTAACAAAAACCCTAACCCTAAACACCGCGTGTACGTATTCCTTACTTTCACCCAAATTCGTAATTGCTATTAGCAAATAAAACACGTGAACTGATAAATAAATAATACCACAAAAATTTCAAATCTCCTGTTTTGATATTATTATTCTGCAGAAAGTATTTACTAGTATTTTCAACTCTTTATGCACACATCCCACAAATATAACATCTGCATGCGTATTTGGAATACTGAAATAATCACACACACACACATATATATATATAATATATATATAATATATATATATATATATATATATATATATATATATATATATAATGACGACCCGCACGCAGTTAGTTACCTAAATTCAAATGTTGGCATAACAAGCCTAAGACTAACAAGTTGACCACAGGTGTGATCGCAGTCACCAAAGAAATAATACTACCTGCTCATTGACAAAACTGAAAGTGATACACGAAGAAAAAAAATCGTGAATAACCCAGATTTAAATCACACTCGGCCGCTTTAAATAATAAAGGACATAAAAAGACAAAATGGTCCCGGCTGGAACGTCTTTGATCAGGGAAGCAGAAGTATGGTATAATTGAAACACGAAAACAGTAGATCGCACCTGGTTGATAACCTAAGACTACCAGATGAGAACTTGGGGACTACAGAACTGAAACAGCTGTATTGAACAGCCCGGACAGACGAAAGAATACACGTCCAGACTGCGATACGGAATGCGTTGCATGGCACATAGAAAGGCGTGGGTACTGTATACGTAGAACGGTAATTGTTCAGTTTATGCGTCTATAGGTTCCACTTATTAAGCTTAGCCGACTCTCTTTATGGCATAAGTTCTCTTTAACTAAGCCAGAACCCTGGCTAGAGATTGATAAATAAAGTAATTAGCCTTGGGTAATGGACAGGTAGAATTGTCTCAGCATCGGACGAGACGTATTGCGGTATTTGCTCCGGCTCTGCAGAGTTCAAATCCCGTTGTCACCAACTTGGGTTGTAAGTAGATGTAATAACCGGCTTAACCTCACCACCTGGCTCTTGCGTGCCTTTAGATTGGTTCACATTACAGCAAACATTCGGGTCAAGTTTTTCTATTTGAGTATCCCCTCTGTCTTCCCTACAACCAGTGACGGAAAACTTGTAAAGGAGCCTGGATACCGACCCTCTCTCCTCATGTAAGCCATAAATACGATTGCATCATCATTTCATCTCAGAAACAAAACAATAAACTGTGAATATAATAATAAACGTATGTCAACCTCTCCAAGGGCCTGCAAGCTTTTGACAACTCCGACGATTTTCTGATGGTCCACATTCCATTCCTGAGCCAGTTGTAATGTATCCACGGAATCTTTATCATCGATGTAAGACAGCAACGACTGTTGTAAGTCGGACATCGTGATCAACACAAGCCACTGGACTGTAGCCTCGCACTAAACTTCCGCTACAACTTACATTTGCAAATGAAAAATTATTTCAATGATTGTTTATTTTTATTTATTAAAAAAGAAAAAGAAAATAATTTTTAGAATTTATATAATTCAGTTGGTATTGATTGTTTGAATAAATATTAATTTTAGAAATTCTTTTACTTGAATCACGTTGCCGGCGAAAAAGACCGAACTTCCGGTACAATAATCACTTCGACTAAAAAGTAATTATATGTTTAATTCGGAAATAAAAGTATTAGAACTTTTGTTCATTAATTTAATTACTGTTATAGATATTAATTTTATCAGTCATTTTCATAAAATTATATTTAGATTTCAAGAATTATCAAAATACAGAATAATTTTGTTTAACCACTGCGTCAGTCTCGCTAATTACGGTGCATAAGGGAATAAGAATTTTATTAAATAAGTTCCACTTAAGTTACCAGGAATATTCTCCGGAAAGTGTTTCCCTAACTTTCAAAATCTACTTCTTTTCATAATACTATTTTCCGAATGTCATTATAGTTATAAATCTCAGCAATGCACCATTAAATGTGTTTATAGTGAGAAAGTCGGAGTGACAAAGAAACGAGGAAGGTGGTCATGAGATGTGTTAAAAATAACAGCTAAATCGCCCTTAAATCACAATTTGCCTTTTTTTGATTTTACATAATCGTTTGAATTCCTGTATGTTTAACAGAAATTCGCAAAAATTTTCTGGAAATTTCCAAATATAAGTTATGATTATATAGAATGCTTATACCAGAATCCCGTCACTTAATACTATCTGAATCGTTAAAAAAGAAATGATTAGCCATACAGCTGTTCGATATGAACCAAGGATAGCTGGACTGACCTACATAAACGGAGATTTGAGGAGAAACAGTCCATCAAACGAACAGAAAGGTATGCATGGGCACATAGCCTATTGACTGAGAAGATACAAACGTCATTGACAGGCAGAGTAGCCTCCCTTGGACATCCTATAAATACGTCTTACCTAGAACGCTAAGCTTTTGCTGTCCAAGAACAGGAGATGGATACTAAATCAGTACTTCTCCATCGTTTTTTTTTTTTTTATCCCTTTCATTCCTATTTTACTCTCCTGGACCCTCCATAGTCATTCGATGTTTTAAAAAAAGCCATGCTAGAGCTCTGCCTTGAAGATTTTTTTTTAGCTGAATGTATCGACCCCAATACTTATTCTAGCCGTCCCTTTTGTCGAACCGTTAAGTTAAGGAGCGTAAACACACACACACACACACACACGACGGGCTTCTTTCAGTTTCCGTCTACCAAATCTACTAATAAGTCCTTGGTCGGCCCGAGGCTATAGCAGAAGATACATTTCAATTACCTACTCTTTACGTTTCATGTACCACCACTTACTACCCCTTCTTCCTGAGCTATTTTTCCTCCTCCTCCCCGCCCCTGACATTTATATTTGTGGAGGCGCATGGTTTAGTGGTTTGGGTGTTAGACTTATGATCGTTAGATTGTGATTTCGATTCCTGGACCGGGCAATGCGTTATGTTTTTGAGCAAAACACTTCTTATCATGTTGCTGGTAAAAATGAGATATCTTGCGACGGACCGGCGTCCCGTCTAGGAAGGAATATGTACACCAGAGTTTATAGCGACTCCAGTGTTCAATTAGTACTTATTTTTATCGACCTCAAAAGGATAAAAGGCAAAGTCGACCTCGGTGGAATTTGAACTCAGGACTTACAGTCGGAAGAACTACCGCCAAGTATTTTTTCCGGCCCGTTAACAATACTGCCAGCCTGTCGTCTTAATCCTATCTACCATAGACACAAAGCCTAAGACTTTGAAGGCTGGGGCTAGTCGATTACATCGACTCCAAAACTTGACTAGTACTTATCTCATCAACCGTCAAAGGATGAAAGGAAAAGTCAGCTTCAGTTGAATTTGAAATCAGAAGGTTAAGACGGACGAAATGCCTTCTAAGCACTTTGTCCGGAGTTCTAACGCCATCTTACAATAAAAATATTTGAATTACTTTGAAGATACATACAAGAAAATTATAGTTACCTCCCTTCGACTCATCATACCGCTTAGAACTATTTTAGTAAAGGTCTTTGATTTAGAAAGAATGAGGCCAGTTATTTTCTTTGGGAAAGGTTAGTCGATTTCCTCGACTCAGTTCTTGACTGATTCTTTATTTTAGCAACTTCGAAAACGTTAAATGTAAAGTTGATTCTGGCAGGGTTAGAACTCAGAATGTAGTGAACCGGAACGAATACTGTAAAATGTGTGTGTGTGTGTGCCTCCGCCAACGACGTTACAACGATTCTGCCAGCTCGCCTTTGAATAAGCCAGTACTGACACAAATATAACTGAATCATTATTTAAACCAGTTTGAAAGGCGGCGAGCTGGCAGAAACGTTAGTTCTGAGTTCAAATTCCGCCGAGGTCGACTTAGCATTTCATCCTTCCGAAGTCGATAAATTAAGTACCAGTTGCGTACTGGGTCGATCTAATCGACTGGTCCCCTCCCCCAAAAAATGTCGGGCCTTGTGCCTCGAGTAGAAAAGATTATTTAAACCAGTTTGAATTTAGCGCTAGGTTATCCTCTGTGTGTGTGTGTGTGTGTGTGTGTGTGTGTGTGTGTGTGTGCAGACAGACATCGTATTTAGGACTACATTGGCTAATGTGTCCTATTTTTAAGATGTTTATGGACTGACGGATAGTTCAGAGAACGACGGTTAGATAATACCTGATGACCGATGCAGCAAACACATTGGCCACCTCCGCCCTCCCTTTCAAGGATAGCCACCGCCAAGACCAGGTCTTGACTATGAGGGTCACCTTGCTCGATACCTCTGCCCAGTTCTTTTCTACCTGGAAGTCTGGTCGAACCCAGACTCCTAACAACTTAACCGGGCCATCCTGCCAACGTCCCACGTCGCTATTCGAAGGCATCGACTTACTCCTCCAGGTACCGAGTTGCAAGCCGAACGATTTTTCCCGGTTAATCTTTGCTCCTGCCACTGTCTCATAAACCTTAATGGCTTCACCTGCCCTCTGTAAGTGTTCCATCTTGGTCACGATGATGGTTATGTCGTCCGCGTATGCTGAAACCGATCCTCCATCAACTGATTCCTTCGGGATGCCACTCAACCTTTGCAGTAACGGCTCCAAAGCTATCACATACAATTGCAGCGAGAGTGGACATCCTTGGCGAAACGAACGTTTGATATAGAACGGCTTAGAAAGAAAGCCGTTCACTCGAACGATCGAGTCGATGTTGTCATATAACTGTATGATCCACCTGAGGAAGCCAAGACCCAGGTACTGCTTTGGATTGGTCTAAATGGACCAGAGCCCCACCCTTGCCAGAATCGTTATCAAACCCTTCTAAGGTGTAACGTATAAGATGGAGATTAATTTGGATGCTTCTGCCGGGGACAGCACAAGTCTGAACCTTGCCGATCAGACCATCTGCAACAAGCGACAATATTGTCATAACCAAAACTACAAGTTGTATATGAGTTCGATATTTATATTTTCCTACCTTAATTAGATCGGGTTAAATAAAAGATTTCTGCTCTGTTATCTGGTCTGAACTATTGGTGACCGAAAACTGTTAGTTCAATTAAAGACTTCGTCTATATATATATGACATTTGACTCTCAAAAATTTATAAGTGTTGATGCCGAGAACAATAGAAAAACTTCACCAGTTTCGATTCCTGGCTAAGAATCCAGGAAACAATTTACATTATCACTTCTTTAGTGAATTTGTCAAAAATGAACGATAATGAGAAGAATGACGGAGATGCGCACTTAGCGAAAATTGAATAAAGTTCTGAACTGTGAATGTTAAAGGCTACAGGATCCAGGTGGATATGATGCAAACCCAACAAAATGAAAGATGATAGGAGAGGCCGTTTGAGATTATGTATACGGAACAGCAGATGCCTATTCGAGCAGGTTCGAACAGCATGTAGTGTCGCTTGTGAGCAGGATGTATAGTTTGGTTTTCTGAGGAGTCCACTTCGTGCGTATCAGCTTGGAGGAAGTGTTTTTTCATGACACTAGGTCAAGAAAAACTGATGAATTGTTCACTGCTCGTATTGGTACGAGTGACATGGCAGAATTGTACATGATTATTCACAGAGACAACGGATTAGGTGTCATCCGAATTATGAGCGGCTTTGAGTTGCATAGGTTTAGGAAGGATTTGATTGTATTCTCTCGATATGGAATTAAAGATTACTTTGGAAACTAACTATTCTTTTTAGACGTTTACTTGAATTTAGAGTGTAGTCAATTTAACACTCACTGCAACACGATTGTGTAGCTATTCTGCCTGTCTGGAGATATATATATATATATATATATATATATATATATATATATATATATATATATATATATATATATATAAATATATATATATATATAAATATATATATATATATAAATATATATATATATATATATATATAAATATATATATATATATAAATATATATATATATATAAATATATATATATATATAAATATATATATATATATATAAATATATATATAATATATAAATATATATATATATATATATATATATATATATATAAATATATATATATATATATATATATATATAAATATATATATATATATAAATATATATATATATATATATATATATATATAAATATATATATATATATATATATATATATATATAAATATATATATATATATATATATATATATATAAATATATATATATATATATATATATATATATAAATATATATATATATATTATATATATATATATATATATATATATAAATATATATATATATATAAATATATATATATATATATATATATATATATATATATATAAATATATATATATATATATAAATATATATATATATAAATATATATATATATATATAAATATATATATATATATATATATATATATATATATATATATATATATATATATATATATATATATATAAATATATATATATATATAAATATATATATATATATAAATATATATATATATATATATATATATATATATATATATATATATATATATATATATATATATATATATACATACATACACACACGGCGGGCTTGTTTTAGTTTCTGTCAAAGTTTCGCTGCTGGAAGGTCACTTTGTCCCGCTTGGCATTCTGATTTCAAATTCTGCCGAGGTCGACTTAACATTTTTTTTTGTTGTATTTTCCCCCCTTTCAGTGTCGATGAAATAAGTAGCAGTGGAGCACTGAAGTCAATGTAATTGGCTTCCCCCCCCCCACTCCCACCCCTACCCCGAAATTGCCGGCCTTGAGTCGAAAGTTGAAACCAAATATATTACAAGGTTATAGCATTTTATTACACGTCACACAAGGTAAACAGAAATGGTGTGTTGGTGTAGAGAGAAGTAAAAACGACAATATGAATCTGCTTGACATGTAAGAGCATGTTTCCATATAAACTTTAGACGGAAACTGGATCTTCTTGGGACAAAGTGAAAGCTGAAATGTAATTACGTAGAAATAATAGCAGACTTTAACGAACGTGACTGACTTACAAATGAGAGTAATTAAGTCTGGAATTGGTATTTAAGATTAAGTACATTATTCTGTACTATATACACGTAACTTCCTTCTGTGGGGATTTCCCTTTTCTTTTTTAAGATTGTAGAACTTCAATGTTATTGAGTTTCAATAGTTCGGTCCAAAAGAAAATAAAGCCAAGAAGCTTCTGGTTCATATCCTTACCGTCTACAGTCAGCTGTGTTAATCACCCGTTCATTGTAGTTTTAAATAAGTACCATATGGAGGTGTGTGGAAGGGGTATGATTTAGTGGCTTGGGGTATTGTGCTCACGGTTGTACGATCGTGGTTTCGATTCCCAGGTTGGGTACTGCGTTGTGTTCTTGAGCAAAGCACTCCATTTCACATTGCTCCAGTTTACTCAGCTAAGAGCGAGCACCCCTGCAACAGGCAAGCGCCCCGTTTAGGTCTGACGTTGTGATCTTTGTTACTTAAATGCAATAGCTTGGTTGGACGGTGGGTACAGTAATGTAAAATGCGAGTTTATCATGCGTGCAGACCCTATTTCACCAAATTAGAACTTTTTGTTCACGTGATGAATTCTAGAATCTTCTTTCAACGAAGACCTTAACTGCAAAGACTTTTAGTGTTGAATCGGTCTCGGGTAAATTTTCTCTCTCAAATTTTCTTTTACAGCCTCATATTCAAACCAACAAGCCAATGCGATTCTTCTAATAGTCATTTTCACAGCTTTATACTCAACGCGGCCATACGTAATTGCAGCAATGTGAAAACCCAACTTAATTATCAATTACCTGTCGAAGAGCTCCGGCACCTCAAAACACGATGTTCCTGTAAGATTAACTCTGTATTTTCATGAAGCCTTTGATATGCCATGGCCTACTTCTTGTTAATGGGCTAACAAGATTTGGATTCTAAGCTTCGCTGCGTCGCAACAATGCCATGGAAACCAAGTAACTGGTTCTAGGAGTTTTGAGATTCAAGACACTGTTTACTTACCATGTTGAGGTATAATTCTTTATTAATGACTCAATCATTGAATGCGGAAAATGACTAATTACACAGGTTTTTCTAAAAATTGTATTAAATCACTCAAGTTTTTTTTAAAAGAATACAATTTTCAAAATCCATAAATATTTTAGTAATTCTATATGAGAATATCTTTTTACATCATTTTACACCATTTTAAACCTTTTTTTTTACTTGTTTTTGTCATTAGACTGCGGCCATGCTGGGGCACCGCTTTGAACGATTTTAGTCGAACAAATCAACTACAGTGCTTTTTTCTTCAACGCCCCATTGGAACTTTCCATCGCCCCCAGGGGATCAATACCACTGCTCTAGACCATTATTGAAGGAAATGCTGGACATACATGACTGTCCCAAATTACATAGAGGTTGACAACCTTCAAGATGGTGCCCTAGCATATACGCAGCCCATGAATGTAGAAGTTCCAAGATAAGAGAGACGGGAACACAACATCGAACCATTAAACACTGTATAATTATTGTATAGATTATTTTTAATTCAATCGAAAAACACAAACACAAAATACTGCATATACTTAAGGTCCACAGAGTTGTGGCT